>NC_059202.1:53459493-53469493 GCF_020615455.1 Coregonus clupeaformis | reverse complement strand
AGAACTCCAAACTCCATTCCAATCTTTTTCACTTTAGGTGTGTTAGGGAGGAGGAGGGGTAGGATGCTCAGGTGCAGAGATGTGGAGACGGGTGTGGGTGGTGATGGAGGGAAATGGGGGGTCAGGTTGGGGATAGCCTAATAATATGAGGTGTATGGGGGCAAATAGTAGAATGAGAAGGCCAAAAACAAGGTGCAGGTTAACATATAAGAGAAGGGGGACTTCCACTAAAAACATTTTAGGGGTGAGGTGTAAGTGGGTTGTTGGTCAGCTGAGCTGAGCTGGGCCTTAACTGCATGCATGCTTATGTATGTGTCAGTGTGCAGTTTGCCTGTATTTCGGTGTATATACGTCCATCTGTGTGTGTTTGCGGCTTGTGCGCACATACAGGAAACCCCAACATTAAGTGTCTTAACAGGGCATTGGGCCTCCACGAGCCAGAACAGCTTCAATGCACCTTGGCATAGATTCTACAAGTGTCTGGAACTCTATTGGAGGAATGCAACACCATTCTTCCACGAGAAATTCCATAATTTGGTGTTTTGTTGATGTTGGTGGAAAACGCTGTCTAAGGCGCAGCTCCAGAATCACCCATAAGTGTTCAATTGGGTTGAGATCTGGTGACTGAGACGGCCATGGCATATGGTTTACATCGTTTTCATGCTCATCAACCCATACAGTGACCATTCTTGTCATCCTACGGGGGCATAGCCATGGTAGCCAAAATAATGCTAAAAATAATGGCCTGTCCAGCATTTTTGTACCCTGAGCATGATGGGATGTTAACTACTGTCGCCCTGACTCTGAGGACTTGTATTTGTTGAGTCAGGGTGTGTATTTTCTGTGTTGTGTTTGCTATGTTGTTTTCTATGTTTTAGATCTAGAATGTGTAGATCTATGTTGGCCAGGGTAGTTCCCAATCAGAGGCAGCTGTAGCTCGTTGTCTCTGATTGGGGACCATACTTAGGCAGCCTTTTGGCACCTGTTAGTTGTGGGATCTTGTTCCGTGTTATGGTATGTTTGTGTGCTACCTTGGACTTCACGTTTCATTTGTTGTTTTTGTCGTGTGTTTATTCGTTTAAATAAACATGTATGCTTATCACACTGCGCCTTGGTCCGTCCCGTCTATAAGCGATCGTGACAGAAGATCCCACCAAACGAGGACCAAGCAGCGTGCCCAGGAAGAGCGAGTAGCGATGTCACAGGTGGGCAAACTGTGGTCATGGGAGGAGATATTCGCGGGGAAAGGGCCATGGGCGAAGGTAAATGCCCAGGCAGGAGAGGAACGACGGCAACACGGAAGCCAGCCGAGGAGGAGGCCCGAGAAGCAGCCCCAAGAAAATGTTTTGGGGGGCTAAAGGGGTGGTCGGGGAGCGATAGAGAAGAGCCCAGACCACTGCACCCGGTTGGTTTTCGGATTGGGTCCCTACGACCTTGGGAAGAGGAGTGGGAACAGTACTACACTGAGGAGTCGGAGGATGACGACGACGACGAGTGTCTGTTCCCTAACTCGTGGGGGCTTCCGGAGGAGTCCTCACGGGAGGAGGAGTGCCGAGAGGCAACCCCAAGAACATTTTGGGGGGGGGCACACGGTGTGGTCGACGAGGCAGCAGGAGGCAGCGACAGGGCGGATCTGCAGGTTAGGAGAGGAGGCCACCAGGTTACGGGGGCTATTGGTTCAGAGGGAGCAGGAGTTATTAGGTCAGAGAGAGGCGCTACAGGAGGCTATAAGGGAGAAGGTGAGTGTAGAGGCACGGCGAGAGGAGCTGGTTTGGCAGCAGAAGGAGCGGGGGTTTATAAAGGAAACCAGTCCCACTCCTCGCACCAAGGAAGTGGTGCACGTCGCCAGCCCGGCCTGGCCTGTTCCTGCCCCTCGCACCAAGCCAGTGGTGCGCGTCGCCAGCCCGGCCTGTTCCTGCCCCTCGCATCAAGCCAGTGGTGCGCGTCACCAGCCCGGTCCGGCCTGTTCCTGTCCCTCGCACCAAGCCAGTGGTGCGCATCGCCAGCCCGGCCCGGCCTGTTCCTGCCCCTCGCACCAAGCCAGTGGTGCGCGTCGCCAGCCCGGTCCGGCCTGTTCCTGACCCTCGCACCAAGCCAGTGGTGCGCGTCGCCAGCCCGGCCTGTTCCTGTCCCTCGCACCAAGCCAGTGGTGCGCGTCGCCAGCCCGGTCCGTCTGTTCCTGTCCCTTGCACCAAGCCAGTGGTGCGCGTCGCCAGCCCGGTCCGGCCTGTTCTGCCCCTCGCACCAAGCCAGTGGTGCGCGCCGCCAGCCCGGTCCGGCCTGTTCCTGCCCCTCGCACCAAGCCAGTGGTGCGGCGTCGCCAGCCCGGTCCGGCCTGTTCCTGTTCCTCGCACCAAGCCAGTGGTGCGCGTCGCCAGCCCGGTCCGGCCTGTTCCTGTCCCTCGCACCAAGCCAGTGGTGCGCGTCACCAGCCCGGTCCGGCCTGTTCCTGTCCCTCGCACCAAGCCAGTGGTGCGCGTCGCCAGTCCGGTCCGGCCTGTTCCTGTCCCTCGCACCAAGCCAGTGGTGCGCGTCACCAGCCCGGTCCAGCCTGTTCCTGTCCCTCGCACCAAGCCAGTGGTGCGCGTCGCCAGCCCGGCCCGGCCTGTTCCTGCTCCCCGCACCAGGCCAGTGGTGCGCGTCGCCAGTCCGGTACGTCCCGTTCCGGCGCTCCGCACCAAGCCAGTGGTGCGCGTCATCAGCCCGGTCCGGCCCGTTCCTGCTCCCCGCACCAAGCCAGTGGTGCGTGTGTCCAATCCGGCACGGCCCGTACCTGTTCCACCGGTGCCTGGTCCGGCACCGGTCAGCTGCTCCACTCCGGAGCCAGAGCAATCCGCTCCACCGGGGTCCGGTCCAACTCCGGTCAGCGGATCCACTCCGGAGCCAGAGCAATCCGCTCCACCGGGGTCCAGTCCAGCTCCGGTCAGCGGTTCCAGTCCAGACCCAGACGTCAGCCCCTCTCCAGGTTCGGGGTTTCCCACACCAGGGTCCAGACAGGGCTTGGTACCTCGTGGGAGGAAGGAGAGGGGAAGCAGCGCGCCGAGGTCCAGACCAGACAAGGGGAGCAACAGGGAGGTGGAAAGTAAGTGGTGGTCACGCCCGGAGCTGGATCCGCCTCCGAGGCGGAATGCCCACCCGGCCCCTACCCTGTTATGTTTATGTGGCGCGGTCGGAGTCCGCACCTTTGGGGGGGGGGTACTGTCACGCCCTGACTCTGAGGACTTGTATTTGTTGAGTCAGGGTGTATATTTTCTGTGTTGTGTTTGCTATGTTGTTTTCTATGTTTTAGATCTAGAATGTGTAGATCTATGTTGGCCGGGGGGGTTCCCAATCAGAGGCAGCTGTAGCTCGTTGTCTCTGATTGGGGACCATACTTAGGCAGCCTTTTGGCACCTGTTAGTTGTGGGATCTTGTTCCGTGTTATGGTATGTTTGTGTGCTACCTTGGACTTCACGTTTCGTTTGTTGTTTTTGTCGTGTGTTTATTCGTTTAAATAAACATGAATGCTTATCACGCTGCGCCTTGGTCCGTCCCGTCTATAAGCGATCGTGACAACTACTTAATTAACTCAGGAAGCACACCTGTGTGTAAGGATCTGCTTTCAGTCTACTTTGTAACCCTCATTTACTGAAGTGTTTCCATTATTTTGGCAGTATCCTGTATGTGTTAGCTTGCATTTGTTAGTGTGTGCGTGTGTTTCTGCATACGTGCGTATGTGTGTGTCCATGTGTGTGCGTGTGTCTGTGCACTGTGGCTCAGGACTGCTCTGAAGCAACCCTTGTCTCATTACCATCTGTTTTGCACATGAAAGGGCAAGGATGAGTAGGAGGACAAGAGACAGAAAGATCGAGGGATGGGGAGGGGAGGAGTGCTGAGGGACGAGTGCGTATTTATCTCCACCGTGTAGGAATCTGTACTGTACTGAGAGTGCACTTATTAAGGATCACAACACTCTGCTCCCCTACTCCCCCTGCTTGTGCACACTGATCTCTCTCACTCTCTCACACACACGCACACACACGAACACACACACAGTGGTCTTCTTTCTTTGCTGAAAATACTTTCTACCAAAAACACTTCAGATGCACGATAACATTTTCTGTATAATTTACACATCTTATAAAGTGCTTATAGCAATATCAGTCACCATGTTTCATAATTACAGTCCATATCACCATAACATCAGCAGTCACACTTCCCTGCATGCATTGTCTCTCTGAACATCTTTATAGCAAAACAAGATAAACAGAAACACCTTTCACACTGACACTGGTGAGGAGGTGGAGAGGGTGAGAAAAAAAGACAGAGAGAAGAGGAAAAGAAACCAGTTTAAGAGTAAACCTGATCCAGCTGTTGTGAGGTAAACAAAGATAAACAAACAAACACTCAGAAACACAGAAATCCCCACGGGCTACACGCTGCTGCTTAGAACAATATGGTAGTGCAGAGCTGAGAAAGAGAGAGAGAGAGGGAGAGAGGGAGAGAGCGAGCGTGAGAGAGAGAGAAAGAGAGAGAGGGTAGGGGAGAGAGAGAGAGAGAGAGAGAGAGAGAGAGAGAGAGAGAGGACAGAGAGGGAGTGAGAGAGAGAGAGAGAGAGAGAGAGAGAGAGAGAGAGAGAGAGAGAGAGAGAGAGAGAGAGAGAGAGAGAGAGAGAAGAGGGGGAGAGAGAGACAGAGAGAGACGTCACCAGGGTTGAACAGCAGGGCTGGTGTAGCCCTAGGGGTAGACCACATATCTACCTACCCTCTCAACAGCATCAGTTATACACTTAATGTGTATAAGGCTGCCTCTTCAGCTCTTTTTCCCATCTAACCAGCCCCAGCCCCCCAGCCCCACAACCCCAGTCCCATCCCCAGCCCTTAGCCCCAGTCCCATCCCCAGCCCCTTAACCCCAGTCTTGGACCCTCAACCCCAACCTCAGTCCCAGCACCAGTCCCATCCCCAGCCCCTTCCCCAGCCACTCAGCCCCAGTCCCATCCCCAGCCCCTCAACCCCAGTCCCATCCCCAGCCGCTCTGCCCAAGTCCCATCCCCAGCCCCTCAGCCCCCCATCCCCCAGCCCCTCAGCCCCTCAGACACTCAGTCCCATCCCCAGCCCCTCAGTCCCATCCCCTCAGCCCCTCAGCCCCTCAGTCCCATCCTCAACCCCTCAGTCCCATCCCCAGCCCCTCAGTCCCATCCCCAGACCCTCAGTCCCATCCCCAGCCCCTCAGTCCCATCCCCAGCCCCTCAGCCCCAGTCCCAGCCCCTCAGATACAGGACTCCAGATATCTTAGATCTGAGACCTAGTCCACAAGGACTGCTGGTCTACAGGGTCCCATAGAGATATACAGGGCTAAGCTATGACACCCAGTGCACATGCATTCATCCAGCAGGGACCCTGGTATCTAGTGTTGGGACCCTGGGGCAGGATAGAGGGAAGACGAGGTAATTAGACTGTTAGAAGAGGGGGATGAGAGAGAAGAAAGGGAGGTGGGAGGGGTAAGGAGCGATGGAGCAGAAATGGGGTATGTCTCCTGTGAGGTACTGGGGGCAGGTAAAGAGAAGAGAGGGAGTGGTGATAATGCACAGGTGGTGTTGGAGAGGACACACTAAAGCATTATACCACAGACATCACCTTAACTCTCTCTCTGTCTCTCTGTCTCTCTGTCTCTCTCTCTCTCTCTCTCTCTCTCTCTCTCTCTCTCTCTCTCTCTCTCTCTCTCTCTCTCTCTCTCTCTCTCTCTCTCTCTCTCTCTCTCTCTCTCTCTCTCTCTCTCTCTCTCTCTCTCTCTCTCTCTCTCTCTCTCTCTCTCTCTCTCTCTCTCTCTCTGTCTGTCTCTCTGTCTCTCTGGTGTGTGGCTGCCAGGCTTCATTTACACACAAACTGGGGATGAGTGCTCGTCCTCCTGAAAGACCATGCATTGGGTAATATCATATCGAATTGGAAATGATAAGGAAAAAGCTGGGTAGGCAACACAGTGTGTTCTTTTAATTATATCTCTATAGTTTGGTGGTCTTTCTATTTGAAGAGAGGGGCGTATTAATGGATGGACCTTTACCACACACACTCACCACTGTCTGTGTGTGTGTGTGTGTGTGTGTGTGTCTGTGTGTGTGTGTGTGTGTGTGTGTGTGTGTGTGTGTGTGTGTGTGTGTGTGTGTGTGTGTGTGTGTGCATGTGTGTGTGTGTGTGTGTGTGTGTGGGAGAGAAGCACGTACAGACACACACTCTCATGGGTCTTGGCCGTGTCCAATCCTGGGCTCTGTGTTGTGTTCCGTTGCCTGGGCACTGTGGTGGTTGTTAGGGGCGTTGCTAAGGGAAACTGACAGGTGGTCAGGCTCTTTGACAACGAAGAGAAGAATGCAAGCTCAGGATAAACTGTCTGCCCTGTGGCAAGGCAAGAATATTGTGACTGAAACACAAGGGCTTTTGTGTTTGTGTGTGTGTGCGCATGTGTGTTTGTACGTGCCGTGATTTGGTGGTGTGTGTGTGTGTGTGTGTGTTGGACAGGACGGGATGGTGTGGGTGTAGTTTAAAGGGTACTGGGGCAGACTCATCAAGTCTTGATTCGAAACATACTATTCCAGGATGCCTGGAAGCATATGTGCTATCGTGTCTATATGGACTGGTTAGTAATAAGACAGAAATAGGACAGCACTTCTATTACAGGTTTGTCATAGTAAGATGGGGATTCACCTGCAGTCATATCTAACTCATTTCCTACTCTTTTCTGCTGGGCTGTTTGCATTTTTGAGGCAGGACACATCGTTTGTTTTGCAACGTCAAGCCTTGATCTGTCACGTGGGTGTTGTAGCCTTTTACAGGAATTTGTTGTTGAGCTCTGAGCATGGCAGTCCCTAGTCTGCAGTCTCCAGTCTTGTTTCCAACCCCACTGAACCCCGAGTCCAAAGCTCAGCTGGTGCATATACTGTACACTGGGCCAATGCATGCTGGTCTGGCCTGGGCTATTGAGCAGGCTATAGGGGCTGGTTTGTGTTGGTCCAGGTTGGCCTGGGCTATAAATAAAATAAAATCAAATTGACATGCGCCAAATACAACAGGTGTAGATATTACAGTGAAATGCTTACTTACAAGCCCTTAACCAACAATGCAGTTTTTTGAAGATAAAAGTAAAATAAAAGTGTTAAGTAAAGTGTTAAGTAAAAAAAATATAAGCAAATAACTAAAGAGCAGCAGTAAAATAAAATAACAGTAGGGAGGCTATATACAGGGGGGTACCGGTACAGAGTCAATGTGCGTGGGCACCGGCTAGTCGAGGTAATTGAGGTAATATGTACATGTGGGTAGAGTTAAAGTGACTATGCATAAATAATAAACAGAGTAGCAGCAGTGTAAAAGAGGGGGATGGGGTGGGGTGTGGGGCAGTGCAAATAGTCTGGGTAGCCATGATTAGCTGTTCAGGAGTCTTATGGCTTGGGGGCAGAAGCTGTTGAGAAGCCTTTTGGACCTAGACTTGGTGCTCCGGTACCGCTTACCGTGCGTTAGCAGAGAGAACAGTCTATGACTAGGGTGGCTGGAGTCTTTGACAATTTTTAGGGCCTTCCTCTGACACTGCCTGGTATAGAGGTCCTGGATGGCAGGAAGCTTGGCCCCAGTGATGGCCCTGTGGCCTTGTGAATGTTGTCCTGCTTAAAAGTCTTACTCACATCAGCTACGGAGAGCGTGATCACATAGTCATCCGGAACAGCTGATGCTCTCATGCATGCTTCAGTGTTGCTTGCCTCGAAGCGAACATAGAAGTGGTTTAGCTCGTCTGGTAGGCTTGTGTCACTGGGCAGCTCACGGCTGTGCTTTCCTTTAGCTCAGTACGGATGTTGCCTGTAACGCATGGCTTCTGGTTGGGGTATGTACACAAAGTCACTGTGGGGACGACGTCATCAATGCACTTATTGATGAAGCCAGTGACTGATGTGGTGTACTCCTCAATGCTATCGGAAGAATCCCGGAACGTATTCCAGTCTGTGCTAGCAAAACAGTCCTGTAGCTTAGCATCTGCGTCATCTGACCACTTTTTTATTAACCAAGTCACTGGTGCTTCCTGCTTTAGTTTTTGCTTATAAGCAGGAATCAGGAGGATAGAGTTATGGTCAGATTTGCCAAATGGAGGGCGAGGGAGAGCTTTGTATGCGTCTCTGTGTGTGGAGTAAAGGTGGTCTAAAGTTTTTTTTCCTCTTGTTGCACATTTAACCCTCCCGTTGTCCTAGGGTCAAAATGACCCGCCACTGTGTTGAACCAACTTTCTTTAATTTTTATATTTTTGGGATCATTTGTGAGAGGGAGGCAGTGAGACTTTAAAGAAAGTATCACTGCCTTCTTCTCACAAATGATCCAAAAAATTAAAAAATTAAAGAAAGTTGGGGGGGTTAACATGCTGGTAGAAATGAGGTAGAACAGATTTAAGTTTCCCTGCATTAATGTACCCGGCCACTATTTTTATTTTTCATTTTTCATTTTCACCTTTATTTAACCAGGTAAAGTTCTCATTTACAACTGCGACCTGGCCAAGATAAAGCAAAGCAGTGCGATAAAAACAACAACACAGAGTTACATATGGGGTAAAACAGAACATAAAGTCAAAAATACTACAGAAAATATATATACAGTGTGTGCAAATGTAGCAATTTATGGAGGTAAGGCAATAAATAGGCTATAGTGCAAAATAATTACAATTAGTATTAACACTGGAATGATAGATGTGCAAGAGATGATGTGCAAATAGAGATACTGGGGTGCAAATGAGCAAAATAAATAACAATATGGGGATGAGGTAGTTGGGTGTGCTAATTTCAGATGGGCTGTGTACAGGTGCAGTGATCGGTAAGGTGCTCTGACAACTGATGCTTAAAGTTAGTGAGGGAGATAAGAGTGCTGCCTCTTGGAGCGATGCCTCTGGATGAGCGTTTTTCTGTTTACTTATGGCCTTATACAGCTCATTGAGTGCAATCTTAGTGCCAGCATCGGTTTGTGGTGGTAGATAGACAGCTACGAAAAATCTTGGTAAATAGTGTGGTCTACAGCTTATCATGAGATACTCTACCTCCCGTTAGCAAAACCTCGAGACTTCCTTAGTATTAGGTTATATGCACTAGCCGTTGTTTACAAATATATACAGACCGCCACCCCTTGTCTTACCGGAGTCAGCCGTTCTATCCTGCCGATGTAGCGTATATCCCGCCAGCTGTATGTTATCCATGTCGTTGTTCAGCCACGACTCGGTGAAACATAAGATATTACAGTTTTTAATGTCCCGTTGGTAGGATAACCTTAATCTTAGGTCGTCCAATTTGTTTTCAAGTGATTGAACATTGGCTAATAGGATTGATGGAAGAGGCAGTTTACTCGCTCGCCTTACAAGGCCTACGTCCACGATATCTCCGTCTCTTTCTCATGCAAATGACAGGGATTTGGGCCTTGTCGGGTGTCTGTAGGATATCCTTCGCGTCCGACTCGTTGAAGAAAAAATCTTCGTCAAATACAAGGTGAATAATCGCTGCCCTGATATCCAGAAGCTCTTTTTAGTCATAAGAGATGGTGGTAGAAATATTATGTACAGAATAAATGACAAATAACGCGAAAAAACACACATAATAGTACAATTGGTTAGAGGGCTGTAAAACGGCAGCCATCTTCTCCGGCGCCAACAGTTCCCACAGTTCCCACTATAGAGCAGGCTATAGGGGCTGGTTTGTGTTGGTCCAGGTTGGTCTGGCCTGGGTTATAGAGCAGGCTATCGGGTCTGGTTTGTGTTGGTCCAGGTTGGTCTGGCCTGGGCTATAAGGCCTGGTGTGTGTTCTGGTCCAGATTGGTTTGAACACATCACACTCACGCACACGCACACACGCAGAGGCATGCACGCACAAACACACACACACACACACATGTACATCTTACTGCAATAAGCGGCACCCTCATACAGACCCAGTCACCACTCAGCATTTCCACACACAGATGCAGGAGTGTGATCTGCTGACATGGCTAATCTCCTCCTCCTCCCTGT
>NC_059202.1:53436993-53454493 GCF_020615455.1 Coregonus clupeaformis | reverse complement strand
CGTTGAAGTCTGTGGGCTGACCTGTGGAGCTGAATCAGAAGTCTACTGACTGTTAACAGCTTCTTAACAGCTTCTACCCCCAAGCCATAAGACTCCTGAATAGCTAATCATGGCTACCCGGACTATTTGTATTGCCTCCCTACTGTTATTTTATTTTACTGCTGCTCTTTAATTATTTGATATTATATGTTTTACTTATCTATTTTTTACTTAACACTTTTTAAAATTTGTTTATTTGTTATTTTTTTACTGCATTGCTGGTTAAGGGCTTGTAAGTAAGCATTTCACTGTAAGGTCTACACCTGTTGTATTCAGCGCATGTGGCAAATAAAATTTGATTTGATTTGATTTGTTATAATCATTTTATTAGATAGGGGTTGGAATGTATCTGGATGGTGGATACTGTGTGCAGGCTACTGAGTCCAGCTCACCCTGACTGGGCAGGCTAGGTCTGGAAACCCCCTGGTCAACTGTGCTTTCCTGGCTTAGTTAGGACAGAGGATGTGGTAGTCAGAGGAAGAGGAATTTACACCACTCTTCACCTCACCTCCCCTCCCCTCCCAAAACTCATCTCTCCCTCCCTGCCTCACATCACACAACCAAACTAACACCCCCCCTCAGCCCTATCCCCACAACCTACCTTGAGGGGAAAATTCCCATTCCAATAAAAGGCACTGAGTCAGGACAAGGAAGAAATGACAGAAAAAAAGAGAGGGGAAGGGGAGACGAGGAGAAGAGACGAGGAGAAGAGAGGAGGAGAAGAGAGGAGAAGAAGAGACGAGAAGAAGAGACGAGGAGAGGAGACGAGGAGAGGACACGAGGAGAAGAGACGAGGCGAAGAAACGAGGAGAAGAGACGAGGAGAAGAGGAGAATAGACGAGGAGAAGAGAGGAGAAGAAGAGAGGAGAAGAAGAGACGAGGAGAGGAGACGAGGAGAAGAGACGAGGAGAAGAGACGAGGAGAGGAGACGAGGAGAAGAGACGAGGAGAAGAGACGAGGCGAAGAGACGAGGAGAAGAGAAGAGGAGAGTAGACGAGGAGAAGAGACAAGGAGAAGAGACGAGGAGAAGAGACGAGGAGAAGAGATGAGGAGAGGACACGAGGAGAAGAGACGAGGCGAAGAAACGAGGAGAAGAGACGAGGAGAAGAGGAGAATAGACGAGGAGAAGAGACGAGGAGAAGAGACGAGGAGAAGAGAGGAGGAGAAGAGAAGAGGAGAACAGATGAGGAGAAGAGACGAGGAATGTGATGAAAGAGGGTTAGATGGTGTTTACATAAAGAACCTATATGTGGGCTATGTGTGTGTGTGTGTGTGTGTGTGTGTGTGTGTGTGTGTGTGTGTGTGTGTGTGTGTGTGTGTGTGTGTGTGTGTGTGTGTGTGAGAGTTGGCTTAGCGGGGGCGTAGAGTGGGCACCAGTAATGTTCCATATGGGCTGCCTTGTCTCACCTCTGTGCCTGGCCAAAGTTGATGACACACACACACACACACACACACACACACACACACACACACACACACACACACACACACACACACACACACACACACACACACACCATGCAGCATCTGTGTAACCACATCATAGACACACACAGAAAGATACATCAGAGGGAGGCATGGTCTGAATTAGCCCACTCTGTGAACACCGGCCAGTGGTTATTTTCAGTCCAATAGCATGGCTTGTATTTCTCACGAGAGAGAGACAGACGCCAGACGTATTTGAGTCCAAGGGGGCATCTGTCTGTGTGTGACTCAATGATGTGCATGTTAACTTGACGATCCCACTCACTGTTTAGATTTTTTGGGGGGTCATATCATTGTATTTTGTCCTCTAGTAGTCTGCTTACTTCAGGGCTGCAAAGTGCCATTGTGTTTTCAGCCTGGATTTCACACTGGCACACACTCCCACTGGCAACAAGCCTCACACACTCTCCTCAGCCATCTCTCTCTCTCTCTCTCTCTCTCTCTCTCTCTCTCTCTCTCTCTCTCTCTCTCTCTCCCCTGCCTCCCTCTTCCTCTTCCGCCCCCTCTCTCTCTCTCTCTCTCTTTTCATTATTTCTCCCTCCCTCCCTCCCTCTCCTCCCTCTCTCTCTCTCTCTCTCTCTCTCTCTCTCTCTCTCTCTCTCTCTCTCTCTCTCTCTCTCTCTCTCTCTCTCTCTCTCTCTCTCTCTCTCTCTCTCTCTCTCTCTCTCTCTCTCTCTCTCTCTTCCTCTCTCCCTCTCCCTCTCTTTACTGGCTCTCTGCCTCTCCTCACCACCTGTAACTTATCCTCTCTCCTGTGGTGACTGGCCTACTGCAGTTACAAACACTCTGATGGGGCAGCACAATATTGAACAAACTTTCTTAAATTATTTCAAAATGAGTGCCACTGTGAGAATGTGAGTTAATGATATAAACCATAGTTATTATCAATAACATAACCTCTCCCTCTTGATACCGATGCTCTTTTCCCAAACTACGCTATACTTTATAATCAAAAGTATGTGGACACTTTCTGAAGGCACTGTATGTTTAAGAGTGTGCTCTTTGCCTTTTTGCGGATTAAAACCTTACAGGATTAAAGTATCCTCCTTTTTACATGAGTTTGATACAATTTCAATTTCATCCTCCAGAAAAGGCAGATCTAATATTACAGCAAATAATATGACAAAACTCCAATATACTGATGAAAAAAAAATGTACAAGAAGGGTATAATATTTATGAAGGACATTGTAAACAAGAATTGTAAAATTATGTCACCCAAGCAACTAACAACAGTGTATGGAGGTGTACAGTGGCTTGCGAAAGTATTCACCCCCTTGGCATTTTTCCTATTTTGTTGTCTAACAACCTGGAATTAAAATTGTTTTTTTGGGGGTTTGTATGATTTGATTTACACAACATGCCTACCACTTTGAAGATGCATTTATTTATTTATTGTGCATAACTATTAACCCCCCCCCCAAAGTCAATACTTTGTAGAGCCACATTTTGCAGCAATTACAGCTGCGAGTCTCTTGGGGTATGTCTCTATAAGCTTGGCACATCTAGCCACTGGGATCTTTGCCCAATCTTCAAGGCAAAACTGCTCCAGCTCCTTCAAGTTGGATGGGTTCCGCTGGTGTACAGCAATCTTTAAATCATGCCACAGATTCTCAATTGGATTGAGGTCTGGGCTTTGACCAGGCCATTCCAAGACTTTAAAATGTTTCCCCTTAAACCACTCGAGTGTTGCTTTAGCAGTATGCTTAGGGTCATTGTCCTGCTGGAAGGTGAACCTGCGTCCCAGTCTCAAATCTCTGGAAGACTGAAACAGGTTTCCCTCAAGAATTTCCCTGTATTTAACGCAATCCATCATTCCTTCAATTCTGACCAGTTTACCAGTCCCTGCCGATGAAAAATGGGATGGTGTTTTCGGGGTGATGAGAGGTGTTGAGTTTGCGCCAGACATAGTGTTTTCATTGATGGCCAAAAAGCTCAGTTTTAGTCTCATCTGTATCTTCTTCTTCTTGGGGAGTCTCCCACATGCCTTTTGGCGAACACCAAACGTATTTGCTTATTTTTTTCTTTAAGCAATGGCTTATTTCTGGCCACTCTTCTGTAAAGCCCAGCTCTATGGAGTGTACGGCTTAAAGTGGTCCTATGGACAGATACTCCAATCTCCGCTGTGGAGCTTTGCAGCTCCTTCAGGGTTATCTTTGGTCTCTTTGTTGCCTCTCTGATTAATGCCCTCCTTGCCTGGTCCATGAGTTTTGGTGGGCAGCCCTCTCTTGGCAGTTTTGTTATGGTGCCATATTCATTCCATTTTTTAATAATGGATTTAATGGTGCTCCATGGGATGTTCAAAGTTTCTAATATTTTTTTATAACCCAACCCTGATCTGTACTTTTACATTTAGGTCATTTAGCAGATGCTCTCATCCAGAGCGACTTACAAATTGGTGCATTCAACTTAAGATAGCCAGTGGGACAACCACTTTTTCTTTTTCTTTTTTTAAATGGGGGGTAGAAGGATTACTGTTATACTATTCCAGGTATTCCTTAAAGAGGTAGGGTTTCAAGTGTCTCCGGAAGGTGGTCAGTGACTCCGCTGTCCTGGCGTCGTGGGGGAGCTTGTTCCACCATTGTGGTGCCAGAGCAGCGAATAGCTTTGACTGGGCTGAGCGGGAACTGTGCTTCCGTAGAGGTACATTTTTAAATTTTAGTCATTTAGCAGACGCTCTTATCCAGAGCGACTTACAGTTAGTGAGTGCATACATTTTCATACTGGCCCCCCGTGGGAAACGAACCCACAACCCTGGTGTTGCAAGCGCCTAGCTCTACCAACTGAGCTACAGGGGACTAGCAGGCCAGGTAGGGGGGCTAGCAGGCCACAGGTAGATGAACGTAGTGCCCTCGTTTGGGTGTAGGGTCTGATCAGAGCCTGAAGGTAAGGAGGTGCCGTTCCCCTAACAGCTCCGTAGGCAAGCACCATGGTTTTGTAGTAGATGCGAGCTTCAACTGGAAGCCAGTGGAGTGTGCGGATGAGTGGGGTGACATGAGAGAACTTGGGAAGGTTGAACACCAGACGGGCTGCAGCGTTCTGGATAAGTTGTAGGTGTTTAATGGCACAGGCAGGGAGCCCAGCCAACAGCGAGTTGCAGTAATCCAGACGGGAGATGACAAGTGCCTGGATTAGGACCTGTGCCGCTTTCTGTGTAAGGTAGGGTCGTACTCTGCGAATGTTGTAGAGCATGAACCTGCAGGATTGGGTCACCGCTTTGATGTTAGTGGAGAACGACAGGGTGTTGTCCAGGGTCACGCCAAGGTTCTTTGCACTCTGGGAGGAGGACACAATGGAGTTGTCAACCGTGATGGCGAGATCATGGAGCAGGCAGTCCTACCCTGGGAGGAAGAGCAGCTCTGTCTTGCCGAGGTTCAGCTTGAGGTGATGATCCGACATCCACACTGATATGTCTGCCAGACATGCAGAGATGCGATTCGCCACCTGGTTATCAGAAGTGGGAAAGGAGAAAATTAATTGTGTTTTGTCTGCGTAGCAATGATAGGAGAGACCATGTGAGGATATGACAGAGCCAAGTGACTTGGTGTATAGAGAGAATAGGAGAGGGCCTAGAACTGAGCCCTGGGGGACATCAGTGGTGAGAGCACGTGGTGCAGAGACAGATTCTCCCCACGCCACCTGGTAGGAGCGACCTGTCAGGTAGGACGCAATCCAAGAGTGAGCAGCGCCGGAGATGCCCAACTCAGAGAGGGTGGAGAGGAGGATCTGATGGTTCACAGTATCAAAGGCAGCAGATAGGTCTAGAAGGATAAGAGCAGAGAAGAGAGAGTTAGTTTTAGCAGTGCGGAGAGCCTCCGTGACACAGAGAAGAGCAGTCTCAGTTGAATGACCAGTCTTGAAACCTGACTGGTTTGGATCAAGAAGGTAATTCTGAGAGAGATAGCAGGAGAGTTGGCTAGAGACGGCACGCTCAAGAGTTTTGGAGGGAAAAGAATGAAGGGATAGTGGTCTGTAGTTGACATCGGAGGGATCGAGTGTAGGTTTTTTGAGGAGGGGTTTAACTCTTGCTCTCTTGAAGACGGAAGGGACATTGCAGCGGTCAAGGATGAGTTTGTCACGAGTTGCAAAGCCAGAACCCAGAAGCAGACCAGGACAAGGTAAGTTGAAACGAAGGTGAGTGTTTATTTACAATTCAAGAGTGATGCTGAATAATCCAGGGAACAGAGCGGGCGGCGTTGATTAGTTGTTGGGGGTGCAGTGGTTGATCCCATCATGGGTCGGCAGCCGCCGACCACCAGGCAGAGGTTGGATGAAGGTTCCGGACGGGTGACTGCAGATGGAACAAAACGGAGGTAAGTAAACAACAAGGTGCAAAAACAACAAAACTAACGCTAGGCTCTAAGACTGATACTCTGGTAAACCTACTGTTCATGGCTAACGATCCGGCAGGGAATGGATGTTAGGCCAGAGCCTAAGAAGGGTGATGATCAGGACCAGGTGTGCAGATTGCTGATGGGATGCAGGTGCGGAAATCAAGAGAGCTCCCCGGAGCGTTCCAGAACCCTCGGGAAACTGGAGATCACGAGCAGAAAAAACTAGTCCACAGACAGGACCCGACTCAGACTGCCGGGATCGTTACAGTACCCCCCCTCCGACGAACGCCACCGGGCGGACTCCCGGAGCGCCAGGATGGAGGCGGTAGAAGTCACGGATGAGGTCAGCATCTAGGATCTGTCGCCGCGGAATCCAACTCCTCTCTTCAGGACCATACCCCTCCCAGTCCACGAGATACTGGAAACCCCGGCCCCGCCATCTGGAATCCATGATTCGTCGCACCGTGTAGGCAGGACCACCTCCGATCATCCGAGGAGGAGGAGGAGGAGGCGGAGGAGGCAACAGAGGACTGAGGAAAACCGGCTTGAGGCAGGAGACATGAAAGGTGGGATGGACTCTGAGCGTCCTCGGTAGTTTGAGTCGAACTGCCACTGGATTGATCACCTTCTCCACCACAAACGGACCAATGAACTTCGGTAACAACTTCCCTAGACTCAGTCCGTAACGGAAGATCCCGTGTGGCCAACCAGACCCTATCTCCGATGGTATAGGTGGGAGCGGGGATCCGGCGACGATTCGCCTGGAGCTGATACCGGTCCGAAACTCTAAGGAGTGCCTTTCTGGCCCGATGCCAGGTCCGGTGGCAACGACGAATATGGGCCTGAACAGAGGGCACTGAGAGCTCCTTCTCCTGAGAAGGGAACAAGGGAGGTTGGTAGCCATACAGGCACTGGAAGGGGAGACATCCCAGTGGCAGATGTAGGGAGAGTATTGTGGGCATACTCAACCCAAGGCAACTGAGAGACCCAGGAGGTGGGGTTGGAAGAGACCAGGCAGCGTAGCGTGGTTTCCATCTTCTGGTTGGCTCTCTCCGCCTGACCATTGGATTGGGGGTGAAAACCAGATGTGAGACTGACTGTAGCTCCAATGGCCAAACAGAAGGACTTCCAGACAGCAGAGGTAAACTGAGGGCCACGGTCGGAAACGATATCACTGGGCAACCCGTGGACCCTGAAAACCTCCCTAACCAGGATCTCGGACGTCTCCGAGGCAGAGGGAAGCTTGGCAATTGGCACAAAGTGGGCGAACTTGCTGAATCTGTCCACGATAGTCAGAACGACCGTGTTCCCCTCAGAAGCGGGCAACCCAGTGACGAAGTCCAGGGCCAGATGCGACCATGGTCGCCGGGGAATAGGAAGGGGGTGAAGTAGTCCAGAGCTGGGCCGATTGGTACTCTTATTCTGCGCACACACTGGACAGGCAGCAACAAAACCCCGAGTATCCTCGGCCATGGCAGGCCACCAAAAAGCGTCTGCGAAGAAACGCCATTGTCCGAGCCACGCCAGGGTGACAAGCCATCTTGCTGGCGTGGGACCATTTGAGGACAGCAGGACGAACCGACTCAGGCACAAACAACCGACCGGGTGGACCGTTACCGGGACCGGGCTGAGTCCGAAGGGCCGCCAGCACCTCCTCCTCAATCTTCCACATAACTGCTCCCACGACGCAGTTCCGGGGGAGAATTGTCTCGGTCTTGGACCCACTCTCCTCCGTCTTGGAGAACATCCGGGACAAGGCGTCCGCCTTGCCGTTCTTAGATCCAGGTCGGAACGTCAGGGGAAAACTTGAATCGTCCGAAAAACAACGCCCACCTGGCCTGACGGGAGTTGAGACGTTTAGCCGATTGCACGTAAGCAAGATTCTTGTGGTCAGTCCAGACAATAAACGGTTGCTCCGCCCCCTCCAACCAGTGACGCCACTCCTCCAAGGCAAGTTTCACCGCGAGAAGCTCCCGGTTACCCACATCGTAATTCCTCTCCGCAGGCGAAAGGCGACGAGAGTAGTAGGCGCAGGGATGGAGTTTACTGTCCGTGGAGCATCGCTGCGACAGGATGGCGCCAACTCCCACATCAGACGCGGCCCACTTCAACGACGAACTGACGGGCCGTGTCCGGTTGAGAGAGAATCGGTGCGTTGGTGAATCGCCTCTTCAAATCCAGAAACGCTCGATCCGCCTCCGGATTCCACTTGAAGGTCCTGATACTGGAAGTCAAGGCAGTTAACGGAGCGGCCACACGGCTGTAATCCCGGATGAATCTGCGGTAGAAATTCGCAAACCCCAAAAATCTCTGGAGCTGCAATCTCGTACCGGGCTGGGCCCATTCCAGAACCGCTCTAACCTTCTCCTGGTCCATCCTAATCTCTCCCCTGGAGATGATGTACCCGAGAAAGGATGTCGTGTGGGCGTGAAACTCGCACTTCTCGGCCTTCACGAACAGGCGATTCTCCAACAATCGCTGCAGAACCTGCCGGACATGCTGGACGTGGTCGGAAGGTTCCTTCGAGAAGATCAGAATGTCATCCAGGTAAACAAACACCAAGAGACCGATCATATCTCTCAGGACGCTGTTCACCATACTCTGGAATACCGCTGGAGCATTGGTCAGTCCAAACGGCATCACCTGATACTCGAAGTGACCCATCGGGTGTATTGAAACCCGTCAACCACTCGTCCCCCTCTCTGATCCGGACCATGTGATACGCATTGCGTAGGTCTAGCTTGGTGAACACCGTAGCACCCTGTAAGGAGTCGAAGGCAGAACTCATCAAGGGCAGGGGATACTTGTTCTTGACCGTGATGTCATTCAACCCCCGATAATCAATGCACGGTCGAAGAGAGCCATCCTTCTTACCCACAAAGAAGAATCCTGCCCCCAGGGGGTGATGACGAGGGACGAACGAGACCAGCAGCTAGGGACTCCTTGATGTAGGTCTCCAAAGCCTCACGTTCAGGTCGGGAGATACTGTATAACCTTCCCTTGGGGTAGACAGCTCCAGGGAACAGGTTGATGGCACAATCATATGGTCGGTGGGGAGGGAGTGACAGAGCCTTCTGCTTACTGAAAACTTCCCCCAAATCGTGATATGTCTCGGGAACCAGGGACAAATCTGGGGGTTTAGCCTCAATCACCTGACTGGGAACCGAATGGGGACAGGCAGTCTTGAGACAGTTAGCATGACAATCAAGGCTCCAACTCGTTACCTTGCCCGTCACCCAATCGAACGTGGGATTGTGTTCCTTCAGCCAGGGGTATCCAAGGACCAGAGGAACATGGGAAGACGGCAGAATGAAGAATGAAATCATCTCAGAATGATTCCCCGACAACAGCATCTTAACCGGTTCAGTCCTCATCGTGATACGTGCCAGACTACTGCCGTCCAGAGTGGTAGCTTCAATGGCTTCCGGCAATTGCTCCTTGGAAAGCCCCAGCTGTTCCACCAACTCGGCATCTAGAAAGCTTCCATCGGCACCTGAATCGATAAAAGCGTTAATCGCTAAGCTCTGATTCCTGTTCATAAGGGTAGCCGGGAAACGGGGTCTGACAGAGGTATTGAGAGGTCGAAACTGGCTCGCTAAAAGTCCTCCCAACTTTAGCGAGCCGCGCGGTTTGACGACCCGACTGGAACCTGAGAAGCTGATCGGTTGGACGGAACCCATTGCTTCTCCCTCCTTCGCTCTCGGACTCGATTATCCACCCGAATAGACAAGGCTACCAAGCTGTCCAGGTCACTAGGCTCCGGATAGGAGATCAACTCATCCTTGAGCTGCTCCGACAGACCCTGGTAAAAGGCCGCTTGCAGAGACTCCTCATTCCACCCACTCTCCACAGCCAACGTCTTGAACTCGATCACGAAGTCGGCCACGCTGCGAGTTCCTTGGCGAAGCGAAAACAGGCGCCTAGCTGCGTCCCCTCCTCGGACGGAATGGTCGAAGAGCTTCCTCATCTCGGCCGTGAACCCCTGGTATGAAGCCATGCAGGGATCCTGTCGTTCCCAAACGGCTGAAGCCCACTCCAGCGCTCGACCACGCAGCAACTCAATCACAAAGGCTATCCTAGCCTTGTCTGTGGCATAAGAGTAGGGCTGTAGATCGAACACTAATCCACACTGCATAAGGAAGGAACGGCATCTTCCCAGCTCCCCCTCATATTTATCCGGCGTCGGAACCTTGGGCTCACGGAAGGACACAGCTCCAGAAGCGGCAGGCGAGATGGGTGAAACCGGTAGTGGATCCTCCACCGGAAACTGGCGTTGGTTCTGGACCTCCGTCAGACCGGTAGAAAGGTTCCGAACTGACAACGCGATCTCCTGTAGTACCGTGCTATGATGGCCCAACATCTTCTCCTGCTGGGTAATGGCATGGCGAACAGAGTCCAGGTCCGCTGGGTTCATTACTGGCCGGATCGTTCTGTCACGAGTTGCAAAGCCAGAACCCAGAAGCAGACCAGGACAAGGTAAGTTGAAACGAAGGTGAGTGTTTATTTACAATTCAAGAGTGATGCTGAATAATCCAGGGAACAGAGCGGGCGGCGTTGATTAGTTGTTGGGGGTGCAGTGGTTGATCCCATCATGGGTCGGCAGCCGCCGACCACCAGGCAGAGGTTGGATGAAGGTTCCGGACGGGTGACTGCAGATGGAACAAAACGGAGGTAAGTAAACAACAAGGTGCAAAAACAACAAAACTAACGCTAGGCTCTAAGACTGATACTCTGGTAAACCTACTGTTCATGGCTAACGATCCGGCAGGGAATGGATGTTAGGCCAGAGCCTAAGAAGGGTGATGATCAGGACCAGGTGTGCAGATTGCTGATGGGATGCAGGTGCGGAAATCAAGAGAGCTCCCCGGAGCGTTCCAGAACCCTCGGGAAACTGGAGATCACGAGCAGAAAAAACTAGTCCACAGACAGGACCCGACTCAGACTGCCGGGATCGTTACAGAGTTGATGAGTGAGGTGAGGTAAGGGAGAAGGTCTCCGGAAATGGTCTGGAGAAGAGAGGAGGGCATAGGGTCAAGCGGGCAGGTTGTTGGGCGGCCGGCCGTCACAAGTCGCAAGATTTCATCTGGAGAGAGAGGGGAGAAAGAAGTCAAAGCATAGGGTAGGGCAGTGTGAGCAGGACAAGCAGTGTCATTTGACTTAATAAATGAGGATCGGATGTCGTCAACCTTCTTTTCAAAATGGTTGATGAAGTCATCCACAGAGAGGGAGGAGGGAGGGGGAGGAGGAGGAGGATTCAGCAGGGAGGAGATACTCCAATCTCCGCTGTGGAGCTTTGCAGCTCCTTCAGGGTTATCTTTGGTCTCTTTGTTGCCTGTCTGATTGATTCCCTCCTTGCGGCATTGCACCATATCTTATTTAGGGTCTTCATTGGAAAAACACCAAGGGGATGAATACTTTTGCAAGGCACTTCTCAACAACTTTGTCCCTGACCTGTTTGGAGAGCTCCTTGGTCTTCATGGTGCCGCTTGCTTGGTGGTGCCCCTTGCTTAGTGGTATTGCAGACTCTGGGGCCTTTCAGAACAGTAAAAATGGCTATATACAGTGGGGAGAACAAGTATTTGATACACTGCCGATTTTGCAGGTTTTCCTACTTACAAAGCATGTAGAGGTCTGTAATTTTTATTATAGGTACACTTCAACTGTGAGAGACGGACTCTAAAACAAAAATCCAGAAAATCACATTGTATGATTTTTAAGTAATTAATTTGCATTTCATTGCATGACATAAGTATTTGATCACCTACCAACCAGTAAGAATTCCGGCTCTCACAGACGTGTTAGTTTTTCTTTAAGAAGCCCTCCTGTTCTCCACTCATTACCTGTATTAACTGTACCTGTTTGAACTCGTTACCTGTATAAAATACACCTGTCCACAAACTCAATCAAACAGACTCCAACCTCTCCACAATGGCCAAGACCAGAGAGCTGTGTAAGGACATCAGGGATAAAATTGTAGACCTGCACAAGGCTGGGATGGGCTACAGGACAATAGGCAAGCAGCTTGGTGAGAAGGCAACAACTGTTGGCGCAATTATTAGAAAATGGAAGAAGTTCAAGATGATGGTCAATCACCCTTGGTCTGGGGCTCCATGCAAGATCTCACCTCGTGGGGCATCAATGATCATGAGGAAGGTGAGGGATCAGCCCAGAACTACATGGCAGGACCTGGTCAATGACCTGAAGAGAGCTGGGACCACAGTCTCAAAGAAAACCATTAGTAACACACTACGCCGTCATGGATTAAAATCCTGCAGCGCACGCAAGGTCCCCCTGCTTAAGGAGGCTGAAACCTCACCAGCCCTATTCTTCACCCTGTTTGATTTCACACTATCATACATCCCGGGTATGAAGAACGTGAATGTAGACGCATTGTCACAGCTATATGACACAGAGGAGAGACCAGAGACAACACCCCCATACTCCCGGCCTCCTGCATTGTGGCGCCGGTAGTATGGGCGTTGGACGCGGATATAGAGCAGGCGTTACACACAGAGCCATCTCCACCTCAGTGTCCAACTGGGCTGCAGTACGTGCCTGCTCTTATCCATGACCGTCTGATCTACTGGGCACACACGTCACCCTCCTCTGGTCATCCAGGTATCGGTCGTACAGTGCGCTGCCTGACCGGAAAGTACTGGTGGCCTACCTTGGCTAAGGACGTGAGGGTGTATGTCTCCTTCGGCTCAGTATGCGTCCAGAGTAAGGCACCTAGGCACCTCCCAGCGTGTAAGTTACCAGTTCCACAACGACCATGGTCTCACCTAAGTGTTGATTTCCTTACCGATCTTCCCCTCTCCCAAGGTAACACCACCATCTTTGTCGTTGTGGACCGCTTTTCCAAGGCCTGCCACCTCCTTCCTCTGCCCTGTTTCCCCACGGCCCTGCAAACTGCGGAGGCCCAGTTTACACACGTCTTCCGGCATTACGGGGTACCAGAGGATATAGTGTCTGACCGGGGTCCCCAGTTCACATCCAAGGTCTGGAAGGCGTTCATGGAACGTATGGGGGTCTCGTCAGCTTGACCTCTGGGTTCCACCCCAAGTCTAATGGGCAGGTGGAACGGGTAAATCAGGATGTGGGTAGGTTCCTGCGGTCTTACTGCCAGGACCGGCCAGGGGAGTGGTTGGTGTTCTTGCCATGGGCTGAATATGCCCAGAACTCTCTCCGTCACTCCTCCACTAACCTAACGCCATTCCAATGTGTTTTAGGTTACCAACCGGTTCTGGCACCGTGGCTCCAGAGCCAGACCGAGGCTCCTGCGGTGGATGACTGGTTTCGGCGCGCGGAGGAGACGTGGGACGCAGTGTCGTCAGAAGGCCAACGCTGACCACCACCGCAGTGAGGCCCCGGTCTTCGTATCGAGTGATCGGGTCTGGCTCTCGACCCGGAATCTGCCCCTCCGCCTGCCCTGCCGGAAGCTGAGGCCGCGGTTTGTGGGGCCGTTCAAAGTCCTGAGGAGAATCAACAAGGTTACCTATAGGTTATTACTCCACCATGATTACCATATTAACCCCTTGTTTAATGTGTCTCTCCTTAGGCCGGTGGTGGCTGGTCCGCTCCAGGAGTTTGAGGTTCGGGAGGTCCCTCCGCCTCCTTTGGAAATCGAGGGGACCCTGGCGTACTCCGTCCGTTCCATCCTGGATTCGAGGCGTTGGGTGGGGGCCTTCAGCACCTCGTGGAGTGGGATGGGTACGGTCCGGAGGAACAGTGCTGGGTCCCGGTGAGGGATATCCTCGATCCCTCCCTGTTGCGGGATTTCCACCATCGACATCCGGCTCACCCTGATCCGCGTCCTCCTGGCCGTCCCCGAGGCCAGGGTTGGCGCGCTGCTGGAGCTGCGCGTCAAGGTGGGGGGTACTGTCACGACTTCCTCCGAAGCTGCCTCCCCTCCTTGTTCGGGCAGGCTTCGGCGTTCGTCGTCACCGGCCTTCTAGCCACTGCCGCTCCATATCTCATCATTCCATTTGTCTTGTCTTGTCAATTACACACACCTGGTTCATATTCCCCTCATTAGAACGTGTTTAAGTGTCCCCTCTGCCACCCTTGTCCTTGTGGGTGATTGTTCATTGTGAGGATTAGTAGCTCGGTTGAGCTCAGTATTTTGTATTGCCGGGGTATTTTCCCCGTGTGCATGTTTGTTCCAGTGCGCCTGTTTTGCACACTGGACTGGTACGCTGGATTACGGAATAAACTCTGTATACTGTGATTTACCCTCCTGCGCCTGACTCCTTCAAATCACGCATCACAGATCAATAGAACATATTTTCTGGTACTGTCCATCGGTGGCTCGCTTTCTGAGTCATGTCCAGGAGTGGTTGTTACAGAACTACGATAAAAAGTGAACTTGTTAAGAGCACTTTGAGGAGGGAGGGAGGGGGAGGGAGGATGGGGACAGAGGCAGTAGGAGAGAGAGGCAGGAGGAGAGAGAGGCTAGAGGAAAGAGAGGTAGTAGGAGAGAGAGGCAGGAGAAGAGAGAGGCAGGAGGAGAGAGAGGCAGTAGGAGAGAGAGGCAGTAGGAGAGAAAGGCAGTAGGAGAGAGAGGCAGGAGGAGAGAGACGCAGTAGTAGAGAGAGGCAGTAGGAGAGAGAGGCAGGAGGATAGAGAGAGGCAGTAGGAGAGAGAGGCAGTAGGAGAGAGAGGCAGGAGGAGAGAGAGGCAGTAGGAGAGAGAGGCAGGAGAAGAGAGAGGCAGGAGGAGAGAGAGGCAGTAGGAGAGAGAGGCAGTAGGAGAGAGAGACAGTAGGAGAGAGAGGCAGTAGAAGAGAGAGGCAGGAGGAGAGACAGGCAGTAGGAGAGAGAGATAGTAGGAGAGAGAGGCAGTAGGAGAGAGAGGCAGTAGGAGAGAGAGGAAGTGGTATAGAGAGACAGGAGGAGAGAGAGGCAGGAGGAGAGAGGCAGTAGGAGTGAGAGGCAGTAGGAGAGAGAGGCAGTGGTAGAGAGAGGAAGGAGAAGAGAGAGGCAGGAGGAGAGAGAGGCAGGAGGATAGAGAGGCTAGAGGAAAGAGAGGTAGTAAGAGAGAGAGGCAGAAGGAGAGAGATGCAGTAGGGGAGAAAGGCAGTAGGAGAGAAAGGCAGTAGGAGAGAGAGGAAGGAGGAGAGAGAGGCAGTAGGTGAGAGAGGCAGGAGGAGAGAGAGGCAGGAGGAGAGAGAGGCAGTAGAAGAGAGAGGCAGTAGGAGAGGTAGAGGAGATAGTGGGAGTGAAGCAGGAGAGACAGATGTATCCCCAGTGGTGAAGGGGACACAGTCTCCTCTGAGCCCCCTCAGGCGGGCACAACCATGGCCCTCTCCTGCCCCCATCCTGCCCCCCTAGCCACGCCCAGAGGGATACCCAGGCATCCTGCAGGCAGGCAGCTGTTTTTGGGGGTGTCCTCTCCTTATCCCCTTCCCCCTCACCACTCACCCCAGGGAAGGGACAGGGACAAGCCCCCCCACTACTGCTGCTGGTACCCCAGCCAGCCTCAATCTGTGGGACACCGAAGGACATCCTCTGATCGTCACACACTTACCAAGGATATAGAGGATAGCACTGAGAGATGGAGTGAGAAAAGACAGATATTTCTGGATATAATGCAGTCCAGAGTAAGCAGGGAATGAGAGGTGTGTGGACAAAGTGTGATTGTGCGTGGGTGCGTGCGTGTGGTCTGTCTCGTGACCAGGGCCTGCTCTGTGTTTACAGACCTCTGTTTTCTTGACTGTAACTCAGGCCGGCCTCCCACCATGCACCTCTCACCACACAGCTCACAGAGGATAAACAATATTCACGGCCAAGTGTAAAAAAAACTGAGTTTCACCTCAACTACCGCCCTCTACACCAGCTGTGGGAGGCCAGAGCTGGGGCTGTGGGAGGTGTGTGTGTGTGTGCAAATGTCAGTGTGTGAGGGAGAGAGCAAAAGATTGTGTGTGTGTGTGTGTGGGCGACAGTGTGTGTGGGTGGGTGGGTGTGTGGGCGATAGTGTGTGTGTGTGTGACTGGGGTTGCAGGACAGGTGACTGTGGGGTTATGAGTTTGTCACCTTGACCTGACCCCAGACACCAGTCATATTGCTGTTTTATCATCATAGAGGTGGCCCTGTGAAATCCCCTTCTGACTGCTCTGTTTGTTTTGTTCTCTGTGCTGTATTTGTAAAGGGAGAGGCAAAGGTGAAAAGGATGTGCTGCTTACCGGCAGGAGGGAAAACGTCCCTGGAAAACTATGAGAGACATCCTTTGAAAAGTGAGAGGTTGTATGTTTGTGTGAAAGGGTGTGGGGTGATTATGATGAAACTTTTCACTAAGGAACATAACAGGTGTAGGTCTTGAATGTTCTTATATGTTCTCTGCTGTATGCTTTCTGTTTATGTGCATATGGCATTTCTTGTCCTGTGACTTCACAGTTACATGTTGTCTTCATTTTGTGTGTGAGTGCTGTTTGGGTCTTGTTCCGTCCCCCTTTTGGCATTGCTATGAATGAAAAGGGTCTGGATTTCTTTATGTCTGTCTGTTCTGTTAGTCATATTAACCCACAAAACAGCTGCATGTTCATTGCTACAAATACACACACACAGTAACTTGAAGTAACTGATCTGACAAGACATGATTGGACAACAGAATATAGTGAAGACATTTCAAAACCACTGACTGATGATGCATGTTCTTGGGTTATTTATGTATTTATTTACTAAGTCAGAATTAATAAGACCTAAGTTAACCACTGTAAAGCTATGTTGTCATTACAACTAGACGAAGTGGTATGACGCTTTATTGACATAGGTCGAAAATGGAAATAAACTGGGCTAAGCTAGATCAATCACCATAGTATTATATGTTGACCAGCAGATGAACATTCGTTTTGGCATAGTGCTTAAAGTGGCACTGACAGCGTTTTAACTACTTTGCAGATATGAAACAAATAGACAATCATAATATTAGTCAAAAATATACAATTCCCAGTTTATGCATCAAAAACACCTTTTAAGTATAGGTTTTAAAAATAGGTTTTAAAAATCTATTTGACTCAAAATTCCATGACGTACAGTAAGGCATTGTTGGCAGAATAGATGGATGCAGTTCAATGCATGATTAATATAATTCACCAATACATTTCTTGGTAGTCCAAAAAATATTGCTATCAGGTTGTAAATCACAGCTGGCCTGGTACATTGTTTGCTGCCTCCACCCATTCGGGATGCAATGTTTCAGCTTCAATTACTCAATATTTTGGACAAAAACAGATGTAATTAAGGCTGGGAATGTCAATACAATCAAACTAGCAAGGGCAATGACCACAAGTCAGTCATAACGTGGCTAATAGGCTAGTGCACATGTGTCGAACACAACGGCCGAATAGGACACACAAGCTACTATAAATGAGTCAACAGTGAGTCATCTGCTTTTTGAAATTACAGTGAATTACGGTGAATTACAGTGAATTACAGTGAATTACGGTGAATTACGGTGAATTCAACTTCAATTGCGCTGCTTTCTTGTGTCCTGTTTACAGCGCACAGCAGAGGGAACATGTACAGACAGACACAAGCCACAGTCCTAGCTAGGCTACTAAAATGTTGTAGTCTGGCTTCGGTTTTTAAAGCTTGACAATGAATAACCAAAAAAAGAAACCTGCAACAAAACACCATGCAAAAGAGAA
>NC_059202.1:53284493-53431993 GCF_020615455.1 Coregonus clupeaformis | reverse complement strand
CGGTGAACAAGTCAGGGTTCCATAGCCGCAGGCAGAACAGTTGAAACTGGAGCAGCAGCACGACCAGGTGGACTGGGGACAGCCAGGAGTCATCAGGCCAGGTAGTCCTGAGGCATGGTCCTAGGGCTCAGGTCCTCCGGGAGGGGAGGGAGAGAGAAATAATTAGAGGGAGCATACTTCAATTCACACAGGACACCAGATAAGACAGGAGAATTATACCCCCGGACAGGGCCAACCAGGCAGGATATAACCCCACCCACTTTGCCAAAGCACAGCCCCCACAACACTAGAGAGATATTAACAGACCACCAACTTACTACCATGAGACAAGGCTGAGTATAGCCCATGAAGATCTCCTCCACTGCACGAGCCTGAGATGGCACAAAACCGGACAGGAAGATCACGTCTGTGACTCAACCCACTCAAGTGACGCACCCCTCCTAGGGACGGGATGGAAGAGCACTAGTAAGCCAATGACTCAGCCCCCATAGTAGGGCCAGAGGTAGAGAATCCCAGTGGAGAGAGGGGAGCTGACCAGGCAGAGACAGCAAGGGCGGTTTGTCGCTCCAGTGCTTTGTTGTTCATCTTCTCACCCCTAGGGCCAGACTACACTCAATCATAGGACCTACTGAAGAGATGAGTCTTCAGTAACTCGGTCTCAACTTAAAGGTTGAGACTCGGTCTCAACTTAAAGGTTAAGACCGAGTCTCCATCTCTCACATCGATAGGCAGACCATTCCATAAAAATGGAGCTCTATAGGAGAAAGCCCTACCTCCAGCTGTTTGCGTCGAAATTCTAGGGACAATAAGGAGACCTGCGTCTTGTGACCGTAGCGTACGTTTAGCTATGTACGGCAGGACCAAATCAGAGAGATTGGTAGGAGCAAGCCCATGTAATGCTTTGTATGTTAGCAGTAAAACCTTGAAATCAGCCCTAGCCTTAACAGGAAGCCAGTGTAGAGAATTGAGTACTGGAGTATTATGATCAAATTTTTTGGTTCTATTCAAGATTCTAGCAGCCGTGTTTAGCACTAACTGAAGTTTGTTTAGTGATTTATCAGGGTAGCCGGAGAGTAGAGCATTGCAGTAGTCTAATATAGAAGTGACAAAAGCATGGATTAGCTTTTCTGCATCATTTCTGGACATAAAGTTTCTGATTTTTGCAATGTTACGAAGATGGAAAAAAGCTGTCCTTGAAATATTCTTGATATGTTCGTCAAAAGAGAGATCAGGGTCCAGAGTAACGCTGAGGTCCTTCACAGTTTTATTTGAGACGACTGTACAACCATCAAGATTAATTGTCAGATCCAAAAGCAGATCTCTTTGTTTCTTGGGACCTAGAACTAGCATCTCTGTTTGTCTGAGTTTAAAAGTAAAACATTTGCTGCCATCTTCCTGGTTAGGCAATTTTGGGGCTTCCCCATGTTTAATCGAAATGTACAGCTGTGTGTCGTCCGCATAGCAGTGAAAGTTGACATTGTATTTTCAAATGACATCACCAAAAGGTAGAATATGTAGTGAAAACAATAGTGGTCCTAAAACTGAACCTTGTGGAACGGTTGATTTACAGTTGATTTGTCAGAGGACAAACCATCCACAGAGACGAACTGATATCTTTCCGACAGATAAGATCTAAATCAGGCAAGAACTTGTCCGTGTAGACCAATTAGGGTTTCCAATCTCTCCAAATTAATGTGGTGATCGATGGTGTCAAAAGCAGCACTAAGGTCTAGGAGCACGAGGACAGATGCAGAGCCTTGGTCTGACGCCATTAAAAGGTAATTTACCACCTTCACGAGTGCCGTCTCTGTGCTACGATGGGGTCTAAAACCAGACCAGACTGAAGCGTTTTGTATGCATTATTTGTCTTCAGGAAGGCAGTGAGTTGCTGCGCAACAGCTTTTTCCAAATTTTTTGAGAGGAATGGGAGATTCAATGTAGGCCAACAGTTTTCTACATTTTCCAGGTCAAGGTTTGGCTTTTTCAAGAGAGGCTTTATTACTGCCACTTTTAGTGAGTTTGGTACACATCCGGTGGATAGGGAGCCATTTATTATGTTAAAATAGGAGGGCCAAGCACAGGAAGAAGGTCTTTCAGTAGTTTAGTTGGAATAGGGTCCAGTATGCAGCTTGAAGATTTAGAGGCCATGGCTATTTTCATGAATGTGTCAAGAGATACATGATTAAAAAACTTGAGTGTCTCCATTGATCCTTGGTCCTGGCAGTTCTGTGCAGACTCAGGACAACTGAGATTTGGAGAAATACGCAGATTCAAAGAGGAGTCTGTAATTTGCTTGCGAATGATCATGATCTTTTCATCAAAGAAGTTCATGAATTCATCACTGCTGAAGTGAAAGCCATCCTCTCTTGGGGAATGTTGCTTTTTAGTTAGCTTTGCGACAGTATCAAAAATAAATGTTGGATTGTTCTTATTCTCCTCAATTAGGTTGGAAAAATAGGATGATCGAGCAGCAGTGAGGGCTCTTCGATATTGCACGGTACTGTCTTTCCAAGCTAGTCGGAAGACTTCCAGTTTGGTGGAGCGCTATTTCTGTTCCAATTTTCTGGACGCTTGCTTCAGGGCTTGGGTATTTTCTGTATACCAGGGAGCAAATGTCTTGTGACAAATGTTTTTTTGTTTTTCGGGGTATGACTGCACCTAGGGTATTACGCAATGTTAAATTTAGATCCTCAGTTAGATGGTTAACTGATTTTTGTACTCCAACGTCCTTGGGTAGGTGGAGGGAGTCTGGAAGGGAATCTAGGAATCTTTGGGTTGTCCGAGAATTTATAGCACGGCTTTTGATGATCCTTGGTTGGGGTCTGAGTAGATTATTTGTTTTGCGATCGCAAACGTAATAAAATGTTGGTCCAATAGTCCAGGATTATGAGGAAAAACATTTTTCCTCTTTACCTTTGCATCAGTGTGTGTGAGTGTCATGATACTCCCTGATCACTGTTGTCCTGCACACTCATGCTGTGTTAGTCAGAGAATAGGAAGTACAGTGTCTATTATGGTTAGTCTCTGTCCATCCGACACTCACTCTGCCTGTGTGAGCCAATCCTATGAGCCATACTCACTATTGAATCAGTTACATAATATTGTTTATTCAGCAAAGCAGGTGAGATCATCCAGCACGTGTGATTGTGAGTATTTCTGTCTCTAGCTGTCTGCCAGTGGACCAGTGTTTTTCTGTTTTATTTGTCCCTCTGTGTGTATGTGACTACAAAATCTGTTACCAATAAACTGGTGGATTTTTGTCCAGAATCTAGCGTGTGTATGTGTTCATCTGTGTGCTTTTGCGTGTGTGCTTGTACTTGGTAGCCTTCCGGCATTCAGCCCAGACATGGAGTGTCTCCAGCTCCTTGGGGACCTGTATGTGAATCAGTCTGGCCTCAAACACACATCCATAAAACCAGACTAATACACTGACTATGACTGACCATTTTCCAGGAATCATCGGTTTTCCCAAAACACCCCAAAATGGTTCTGATGATTGGTCCCGTGTCATCAAGCCAAGTAGCATGTGAACAAGTTGTCATTCAGTCAGTCTATTGGCCCAAGGCTGATTAAAGAATACAAAATACCCTGTTTGTGTGTGTCTGGCTCTTTGTTTGTGTCTGTCTGTCTGTCTGTGTTTGTTCCTCGCGCTTCAAACCAGTATGTTTCTGGTTGTATGTCAGCATCTATACCCTATACCCCACCCTATACCCTCCATACTATAACACAGGCCTTACCCTATACCCCACCCTATACCCTCCATACAATATCACACAGGCCTTACCCTATACCCCACCCTATACCCTCCATACTATAACAGAGGCCTTACCCTATACCCCACCCTATACCCTCCATACTATATAACACAGGACTTAACCTAAACCCCACCCTATACCCTCCATACTATATAACACAGGACTTATCCTACACCCTACCCTATACCCTCCATACAATATCACACAGGCCTTACCCTATACCTCACCCTATACCCTCCATACTATAACAGAGGCCTTACCCTATACCCCACCCTATACCCTCCATACTATATAACACAGGACTTAACCTAAACCCCACCCTATACCCTCCATACTATATAACACAGGACTTATCCTACACCCTACCCTATACCCTCCATACTATATAACACAGGCCTTACCCTATACCCCACCCTATACCCTCCATACTATATAACACAGGCCTTACCCTATACCCCACCTTATACCCTCCATACTATATAACACAGGCCTTACCCTATACCCCACCTTATACCCTCCATACTATATAACACAGGACTTATCCTATACCCCACCCTATACCCTCCATACTATAACAGAGGCCTTACCCTATACCCCACCCTATACCCTCTTTACTATATAACACAGGACTTAACCTAAACCCCACCCTATACCCTCCATACCATATAACACAGGCCTTACCCTATACCCCACCCTATACCCTCCATACTATATAACACAGGACTTATCCTATACCCCACCCTATACCCTCCATACTATAACAGAGGCCTTACCCTATACCCCACCCTATACCCTCCATACTATATAACACAGGACTTACCCTGTACCTCATCCTATACCCTCCATACTATTTAACACAGGCCTTACCCTATACCCCATCCCTATACCGTCCATAATATAAAACACAGGCCTTACCCTATACCCCACCCTATACCCTCCATACTATATAACACAAACCTTACCCTATACCCCACTCTACCCTCCATACCATATAACACAGACCTTACCCTGTACCCCACCCTATTCCCTCCATACTATATAACACAGGCCTTACCTTTTAGCCCAGCCATATACCCAATACCCCCTCCCTTACCTTATACCCTATACCCAGCTCCACCCCCAGCCCCAGCTCCTGCCCCAGCCCCAGCTCCTGCCCCATCCCCAGCCCCAGCTCCTGCCCCAGCCCCAGCCTCATCCCCAGCTCCTGCTCCAGCCCCAGCCTCCAGCTCCAGCTCCATCCCCAGCTCCTGCCCCAGCCTCAGCCCCATCCCAAGCTCCTGCCCCAGTTCCTGCCCCAGCTTCTGTTCCAGCCACAGTCATCCTGTATAGGATCAATGCTGGGGGCTGGGGGCTGTGGACTGGGGGCTGGGGCTGGGGGCTGGGGGCTGGGGGCTGGGGGCTGGGGGCTGTGGGCTGTGGGCTGGCGACTGGGGGCTGGCCAGTTTCTAGTGTGGACAGGGACATAGAGGATCAATCAAAGCCATGATATCTTATTACTAACCTTATTTCACTCAGGCCAGAGCAGTATAGATCCATGCATTAGCCTGGCTGCCCCAGGGTCCCAGTGTCCGGTCTGGAGCGTGAAGTCATGAGCTCTGCTGGTCGGCTACTGCATAGCAACCTTGCGGTGCCAAAAGTCCTGGTCTGCCCTAGAAAGCCTATGTAAATTACGATCGCCAGAACGGCCTAACAATCTTTTTTTAGACGGCAATTTTGGGCTCTAAAATTAGTTTATTTTGATTAAGTTCAAACCCCATGGTGAAGTCTTTTAAAGTTCGCTACAAATCAAGATATTTCATAAAATAGTGATCTATTCTGACTACTACATTTGTTGTCACACAGGACCAAGTGCTGACACAGACCAATTACGAGCTGGCAGGCTACAAGGAGGCTCCTCGTTGACTATCTCATGGAGGATGAAAATGACTACATCGACCATGATCCTTCGCTATTTCATGCCCCTTTCACCATGATCGTTAGCGATTTTTTGGTGCCATTCAGCAATATGGCTTGCTTCAAATTCTAATACTTCCGGCTTTATGCGCCATCGGGAGTTTTCCATAGGAATACGTGGATGACATCAGCGCTATCACTATCTACTGGTTTTAATGTCTATGGGCTGCCCTTGCTTTAGAGCACAGGGGAGTAGGCCGGGAGGAAGTGTGTGTGTGTGTGTGTGTGTGAGTGTGTGTGTGTCTGCGCGCAATCGTGTATCTGTTTTCGTGGAAGGGTGTTTCCTGAGAAGGCCACAGCAGGAGGATGACAGGGAACCTCCACTTGACTTGACTAGAATAAAGCCTCATACAACCAAAACAAAGCTTTAAAATATCCTCTATTAGTATGGTTTGGTTTGGAAAAGAGAAGAAAATATACACAGCTGGGAATCAAGTTCAAGTTCAGGTGTTTTGCACACACACACACGCACACACACACACACACACACACACACACACATACACACACACACACAGCGGCCCATAACTATATCAGTTGGTGTCTAACTGACAGAGCTGTGGTCAAAGACTGATTTAAGAACGTCAGAGGTTCAGAGGAAGTAAAGTTTTGGCTGCACGTTCTAGGGAAGTGAATATGCCGATTCCAGCAAATTTGGCCAAAATCCACCAAACTCTTTACCATACTTTTGTTGTGGGGAAAGCTGCTGAGAATGTCACTATTGACTACCCTTAACCCACTATCTCTCTCTCTCTCTCTCTCTCTCTCTCTCTCTCTCTCTCTCTCTACTCTCTCTCTCTCAATTCAATTTAATTCAATTCAATTTAAGGGCTTTATTGGCATGGGAAACGCGTCTCTCTCTCTCTCTCTCTCTCTCTCTCTCTCCCCTTTGGTCTATCTCTCACTGTAGAGGTCATTTTAAAGACAAGGCCTAGGCCAATCAAAGTGTAGTTGGTTAGCCCTAGTTGTGGCTCACTGATTGAGAGTGACATTGACACGATTACCACAGACAAACTTGATTAACAACGACATGGCACTCCCCTCCCATCCCCTCCCCTCCTCTCTGTCCTCCCCTCCCCTCTCCTCCCCTTTTCGCCCCTCCCCTCCCCTACCCGCCCCTCCTCTCCATCCTCCCCTCCCCTTCCCTTCCCTCCCCTCCCCTTTTCTCCCCTCCCCTCCCCTCTTCTCGTTCTCCCCTCCCCTCCCCTACTCTCCGTCCTCCCCTCTCTAGATCTCCTTTCTCCTTTCTCCCACTTGTTCTCCACTGTCTCTCTCATCCAGTCTCACTCTTTTATTTTCTTCCTATTCTTCTTCTATCCCTTATTATTATCTCCCTAGTCTCTCTGATTTGAAGGAGTATGTGTGTTTCGATGTGTGTGTGTGTGTGTTGTGATGAGGCGGAGAGAGGATTGTTCTGGCTGATGATCTAATAAGACCCCATCTCGTTTTTCAGCGCTCCCCTCAGCCCCTCTCCCAAACATGGTTAGTATCGGTGCCATGATTACTTTAATGAAGTCTGAGGGAAGTCACTTCTCTGGCCCCTCTACACATCTACCCCCTGAGAGCCTGCCACTCTGGCCCAGCAGAGTTGCTCCTGGATGGGGAAAGACTCACCGTGGGTGGGGGCTCCATTTGGGCCTCCAGAGATTTTGGTTTAGTGACAGAATTGGCACTGAAGATATATCTTTTCAAAGTGAAAAAATTGAAAAACAAACTGAATATGCAAAAGACATTCAACCATTGTCGAACAAACAACCCCCCTCCAACCCCCACACTGTCACGGTTTACTAAGCCAGAACCCAGAAGCAGACCAGGACAAGGTGAGTTGAAACGAAGGTGAGTATTTATTTAACAGATTCAAAAAACGATGTAGAATAATCCAGGGGACAGAGCGGGCGGCGGAGATGAGAAGGTGGAGGTGCAGGGGCAGATCCAAGAATGGCTCGGCAGCCGCCGACAACCAGGCAGGGGTTGGGTGAAGGTTCCGGGAGATTGACTGCAGATAGAAACAAAACGGAGGTAAGTACACGGCAAGCCAACAAGGTGCAAAACAACAAAACTAACGCTAGAAACTCCAAGGCTGATACACTGACAAACATACTGTTCATGGCTAACGATCCGGCAGGGAATGGATGTCAGGTCAGGGCTTAAGAAGGGTGATGATCAGGACCAGGTGTGCAGACCGCTGATGAGATGCAGGTGCGGTTAATCGGGAGATCTCCCGCCTAGCAACGTCGCCCGGCAACCAGGCCGGGAGCGTTCACGAACCCTCAGGAAACTGGAGATTCCGAGCAGAAAAATGGCAACACAGGCAGGAACCGACTCAGGATGCAGGGTTCATGACACACACACTGCATTTCTCAGGGTGAGTTTTACTATCTAGGCTAGGCTATAGGCTGTTCAATGTGGCTCTTATGAGTGACATTGATCCCATGGAGTGTCACCCCTGACCCTGCCTTCTATATGCAGCCCTAAGGGACCACACCAATATGGGCTATCAGCCTTTCACAATCTAATCACTGAATGCCATCATATCACTGAGTGCTGTTATCACAAAATGACTTTATGATTCATCTATAGATACCCAGCTAGCTGTTACAAACACAAATGGTTGTGTTTCTGAGCGCAGGGTAGATTCAACACTTTGATCCGTCTCTCATGTCAACAGGGATGTGTGTGTCCTTGTGTTGGAGTGTGTGTGTGTGTGTGTGTGTGTGTGTGTGTTTGCGTGTGTGTGTGTGTATGCGTGCCTGGTGCGTGTGCGTGTCCGTGCATGCGTGCGTGTCTGTGTGCGTGCGTCCCGGGCCTCCTGGCTGAGTCCACTATGTTGCTCATGTTATTGTCTCCATAGCCAAGTCTTCCGCCTACGTTGAATGAGTGTTTTATAACCTAATTATTCTTCATGACCTAAAGTGTCTCCATTAGTAGAGGCTGGGATAGAGAGCGTGAAAGGGTGAGGACAGCAGGTTGCCCTAGAGAGAGGACATGTATACTGGAGATGGTCTTACTATAACTGTTGTTCAATACAATACGCCTGCCTGCCTGCCTGCCTGCCTGGGAGACAAGCTGCTGCAGCGTTTCACAATCTGGACTCTACCGTTGGTGTATGTGATTTTACACAGTAGTGTAGTTGGGGATATTTTAATTGTATGAGGTTATCACAGTTCAGTGTGTGTCTCTGTGTGTGTGCGTGTGTGTGTCTGTTCAAGCATGTGTGTATGTATGTATGTGTGTGTATTTGTGCATATTATGCACGTGCAAGTGACTGTGTGTGTGTGTGACCATGTGTGTGTATGAGGGCCCTTTCATGAAGGGCTATCCCTAGGGGTGAGATAGAGGGAGGGAGTCAGGGTGGGCCTGCACCTTGCTCCAGACCCTCTTTGATAACACACTCTAATTGGTCTGAGTCTCACTCTCCTGAGAGGACTAATTAGAACAAGGTGATGAAGAGGAGAACAACATCTCTCTCTCTCTCTCTCTCTCTCTCTCTCTCTCTCTCTCTCTCTCTCTCTCTCTCTCTCTCTCTCTCTCTCTCTCTCTCTCTCTCTCTCTCTCTCTCTCTCTCTCTCTCACTGTTGCCCCAGTGGCCAGTTTTGAAGGCATTTCCAGACATCCTCAGGACATGGATAGACGTCCAATTTCAATCTGAGCCAAAAAAGCCAAAGCCCCTGGGTGGGTGAGCATAATAATATGCAAGGAATTTTTAAGCTGCTAAGAAGAACCTTGACAACCTTGTACCTAGCCGGTGGGAATTCCGGTAGAGACACCCACCCAGGTAGTGGCAGTGCTGGCAACACTAGCTGCAGTAACCAATGGGGAGGGGGTCACACTCTGACAATCAGAGAAATGGCAAATTATTGTGGCCCTGGCGGCACAAAATAATCAAAAGGTCTGACTGCTCAGAGATGCTTGGGAAAATAGTCACAACTGGGGACCAGCGTGTGTGTGTTTCAGTGGAAAGGGGCGTATCTGAGCTCCATCAGCTAGGACTTGACATTGGTAAAGCAAAACTCCCCATTCTTGCTAATTTTTGCATACAGCTACAACTGTGTAGGCATTCGCACATCAAGTCTTCTCTTGAGTTGGGCTCGGGGATGGAACAACTGTTGAACATCTGAGCTTGTGGTTGTTTGTGAGGGAAGGCTGGGGAGAGTGTGTGTATGTATCCCACATCTGTTGCTAAGGGGTAATGATGTTAGGGACAGTATAGGATGAATCACAATAATTGTTCCCCAAAATAGTAATTGCTTGCCAAAAAATGGAATTTTGTATTGACTGTCCTGGTTATAGGTAACAATCCTTTGCATGAAGTGTCTGAATTATTACGCATATCATTCGTTAATTGTGGAACTAAATTCAGATATGCAAGATTTTTATAAATATATATTGTATATATATTTTTAAATAACAGTATAAAATACAATCTAGGTGAGGCCGTTGGAAATACTTTTGGCTGTTAATCTGCTTCTGTTCTGTAGGTGGCACTGTGTGCTCTTTTTAAAGGATGGGTCACAATCTCTCAAAGGCTTTGGTGGTCGGCCAGTCACTGGGACAACAACCCAACTTGGGGTGGGGGAATTAGTGGGTGGAATAGTGGAGAACAATTGGAGGTTTACTCAGTAGCAGTGCAAATATCATGGTACAGCTATATGGACACTCAATCATCATGATACTTTTTAATGGTAAGTTTACAAACATATATTATGATAAATAGAATTGAAATTTGTATCTCATTACGGTAAATGGTGAAATAAGTATAGCCAGTTATAATTGTAATGACTTAGTAGGTAATAAGAAAAGAAGATCAGTATTTACCTGGCTAAAAGACACGGAATATAACATCTATTGTTTACGGGAAACTCATTCAACAATTTTAGATTAAGTTACAGTGGGGAAAAAAAGTATTTAGTCAGCCACCAATTGTGCAAGTTCTCCCACTTAAAAAGATGAGAGAGGCCTGTAATTTTCATCATAGGTACACGTCAACTATGACAGACAAATTGAGAAAGAAAAATCCAGAAACTCACATTGTAGGATTTTTAATGAATTTATTTGCAAATTATGGTGGAAAATAAGTATTTGGTCACCTACAAACAAGCAAGATTTCTGGCTCTCACAGACCTGTAACTTCTTCTTTAAGAGGCTCCTCTGTCCTCCACTCGTTACCTGTATTAATGGCACCTGTTTGAACTTGTTATCAGTATAAAAGACACCTGTCCACAACCTCAAACAGTCACACTCCAAACTCCACTATGGCCAAGAACAAAGAGCTGTCAAAGGACACCAGAAACAAAATTGTAGACCTGCACCAGGCTGGGAAGACTGAATCTGCAATAGGTAAGCAGCTTGGTTTGAAGAAATCAACTGTGGGAGCAATTATTAGGAAATGGAAGACATACAAGACCACTGATAATCTCCCTCGATCTGGGGCTCCACGCAAGATCTCACCCCGTTGGGTCAAAATGATCACAAGAACGGTGAGCAAAAATCCCAGAACCACACGGGGGGACCTAGTGAATGACCTGCAGAGAGCTGGAACCAAAGTAACAAAGCCTACCATCAGTAACACACTACGCGGCCAGGGACTCAAATCCTGCAGTGCCAGACGTGTCCCCCTGCTTAAGCCAGTACATGTCCAGGCCCGTCTGAAGTTTGCTAGAGTGCATTTGGATGATCCAGAAGAGGATTGGGAGAATGTCATATGGTCAGATGAAACCAAAATAGAACTTTTTGGTAAAAACTCAACTCGTCGTGTTTGGAGGACAAAGAATGCTGAGTTGCATCCAAAGAACACCATACCTACTGTGAAGCATGGGGGTGGAAACATCATGCTTTGGGGCTGTTTTTCTGCAAAGGGACCAGGAAAGTCCGTGTTGCCCAGCGACAGCCCCAAAACATCACTGCTCTAGAGGAGATCTGCATGGAGTAATGGGCCAAAATACCAGCAACAGTGTGTGAAAACCTTGTGAAGACTTACAGAAAACGTTTGACCTGTGTCATTGCCAACAAAGGGTATATAACAAAGTATTGAGAAACTTTTGTTATTGACCAAATACTTATTTTCCACCATAATTTGCAAATAGATTCATAAAAAATCCTACAATGTGATTTTCTGGAAAAAAAATTCTCATTTTGTCTGTCATAGTTGACGTGTACCTATGATGAAAATTACAGGCCTCTCTCATCTTTTTAAGTGGGAGAACTTGAGAAATTGGTGGCTGACTAAATACTTTTTTCCCCCACTGTATGTGGAAAATAGACTGGGGGGGTGTGAAATACAGTGCCTTGCAAAAATATTCAACCCCCTTGGCGTTTTTCCTATTTTGTTGCATTACAACCTGTAATTTAAATAGATTTTTATTTGGATTTCATGTAATGGACATACACAAAATAGTCCAAATTGGTGAAGGGAAATGAAAAAAATAACTTATTTCTAAAAATTCTACAAAATAAATAACAGAAAAGTGGTGCATGCATATGTATTCACCCCCTTTGCTATGAAGCCCCTAAATAAGATCTGGTGCAACCAACTACCTTCAGAAGTCACATAATTAGTTAAATAAAGTCCACCTGTCTGCAATCTAAGTGTCACATGATCTGTCACATGATCTCAGTATATATACACCTGTTCTGAAAGGCCCCAGAGTCTGCAACACCACTAAGCAAGGGGCACCACCAAGCAAGTGGCACCATGAAGACCAAGGAGCTCTCCAAACAGGTCAGGGACAAAGTTGTGGAGAAGTACAGATCAGGGTTGGGTTATAAAAAAATATCAGAAACTTTGAACATCCCACGGAGCACCATTAAATCCATTACTAAAAAATTTAAAGAATATGGCACAACAACAAACCTGCCAAGAGAAGGCCGCCCACCAAAACTCATGGACCAGGCAAGGAGGGCATTAATCAGAGAGGCAACAAAGAGACCAAATATAACCCTGAAGAGATTGGGGTATCTGTCCATAGGACCACTTTAAGCCGTACACTCCACAGAGCTCGGCTTTACGGAAGAGTGGCCAGAAAAAAGCCATTGCTTAAAGAAAAAAATAAGCAAACACGTTTGGTGTTCACCAAAAGGCATGTGGGAAACCTGTTTCAACCTTTCCAAAAAGTCAGTTTGTCAAATATCTGCCCTGCTAGAGCCGCCCCAGTCAACTGTAAATGCTGTTATTGTGAAGTGTAAACGTTTTGGAGCAACAACAGCTCAACCACGAAGTGAGGCCACACAAGCTCACAAAAGGGACCGCCAAGTGTTGAAGTGCGCAGCTCGTAGAAATCGTCTGTCCTCTGTTGCAACACTCACTACCGAGTTCCAAACTGCCTCTGGAAGCAAGGTCAGCACAATAACTGTTCATCGGGCAATTCATGAAATGGGTTTCCATGGTTGAGCAGCCACACACAAGCCTAAGATCACCATGCGCAATGCTAAGTGTCGGCTGGAGTGGTGTAAAGCTCGCCGCCATTGGACTCTGGAGCAGTGGAAACGTGTTCTCTGGAGTGGTGAATCACCACCTGACAGTCCACGGATGAATCTGGGTTTGGCGTATGCCAGAAGAACTCTATCTGCTCTAATTCATAGCTCCAACTGGAAAGTGGTGGAGGAGGAATAATGGTCTGGGGCTGTTTTTCATGGTTCGAGCTAGGCCCCTTAGTTCCAGTGAAGGGAAATCAACACTACAGCATACAATGACATTCTGGACAATTCTGTGTTTCTAACTTTTTGGTAACAATTTGGGGAAGGCCCTTTCCTGTTTCAGCATGACAATACCTCCATGCACAAATCAAGGTCCATACAAAAATGGACCATCAAATAATTGCCATATACATTACTCTTGCAGAATTTCGACGTGGGCGAGGATATTGGAAATGTAATCAAACCCTATTGGATGACAACTTGTTTTTAACCAGGACAGAAGAATTTATAACTTCCTTTTTCCAACATAACATAGGTACAACAGATCCCTCATTGTATGGGACACTTTTAAATGTGCCTTTAGAGGCCATGCGATTCAATACTCATCTTTAAAACAAAAGTAATCTAGGGAAAAACTGTTAACAAAGGAAATAGAGAGACTAACAGTACAGATAGATAGCAATAAAAACTGTACCATAGAATAAGTTTGAGGAAAAACAAAAAGAACTGGAGGAACTTATTCAAGAAAGATCAAGTGTAATATATGATACAAAATAAAGCAAACTGGATGGAATATGGGGAAAAAAAATATGGGGAAAAATGCACCAAATTATTTTATTATCTTCAACATAGAAATGATACCAAAAAGAGTTTACTGAAACTTTGTACAAATGACAGTCCCGTGTAGCTCAGTTGGTAGAGCATGGTGCTTGCAACGCCAGGGTTGTGGGTTCGTTTCCCACAGGGGGCCAGTATGAAAATGTATGCACTCACTAACTGTAAGTCCCTCTGGATAAGAGTGTCTGCTAAATGACTAACATGTAAAAAAATGATTCACCAAACTATATTTTGAAAGAGGAAGCAAAAAACTTTAAGCATATGGTTTTGTTTCAGTCTACTCCAACTCCACTAACCAAAGTTAATTGTAAAGATTTTTTTCTATTAATAATTTAAAATTAACAGCTGTACTGAAAGACTCATGTGAAGGACAAATTACAAAGGAGGAACTTCTTGATGCAATTAAAGCCTTTAAGTCCGGGAAACTTCAGGACTGGATGGTATACCAGTTGAGGTATATCAAACCTTTTTTGATGTACTCAGAGGACCATTATTAGCATGTTTTAACCACTCTTATAAAAATGGTAGATTATCAGATACTCAACAAGAAGGTCTGATTTGACTATTACTGAAACAGGACCCATGTGGTAAATATAAAGATCCAGTCCATTAAAAAAATTGGAGGCCCCTTACACTTCAGTGTTGTGATGCAGAAATTCTAGCAAAATGCATAGCGCATAAAATTAAAAAGGTATTGTCGGGTATTATTCATCCTAATCAGACACGTTTTTTACATGAACGATACATTGGAGATAATGTCTGACAAGTACTGGAAACAATAGAACACTATGAAAAATCTGGGAAACCAGGCCTGGTATTCGTAGCTGACTCTGAAAAGGCTTTTGATTAAAAAAAAGAGTTTTTCAATTTAAATTATTAAACAAAATTCTTGCAACCAATATAATGTTATATATATGGGATAATACAACCATCCCAGCTCTGCAGATGTTGCTGCAAAGAGACAGAATCATTCAATCATTTGTTTTGGTACTGTCCATATACAGCTGGTTTTTGGTCGCAGGTTCAGGAATGGCTGAAGAATTGCAACATTTACCTGGAGTTAACTCTGCAAATAGAACTGCTGGGTGATCTGAAAAGTCATAGTCAATTGATCAATAATATAATAATACTCTTAGTAAAAAAATGTATCTTTAATTTACAATCTGTAGAAATAATGAGAATAGAAAGCTTCAGAACTTTTGTGAAACATCACAGCACAGTTGAAAAATATATGGCAAATAGAATTCAAAACTGGATGGTGTTCGGAGATAGATGGGAGGGGTTGAGGGGAGCTGAAGAGTGGGAGAAAAAAAAAAGAAGAGATAACTAATGTAAAATATACTGTGTCCGTAAAATGTATATAGGTTCAGCACTTTTGTGAAACATCACAGCACAGAGATAGATGGGAGGGATTGAGGGTAGCTGAAGGATGGGACTAATAGCTTATAGCTGATCCACCCCCTAAATATATATATATATATATATGTGTGTGTGTTATTTCATAGTTTTGATGTCTTCATTATTATTCTACAATGTAGAAAATAGTAAAAATGAAGAAAAACCCTTGAATGAGTAGGTGTGTCCAAACTTTTGACTGGTACTGTATATATATATATATATATATATATATATATACACTACTGTTCAAAAGATTGGGGTCACTTAGAAATGTCTTAGTTTTCCATGAAAACATACATGGAATGAGTTTGAATAGGAAATATAGCAAAATGAATAGGAAATATAGTCATTGACAAGGTTAGAAATAATGATTTTTAATTGAAATAATAATTGTGTCATTCAAACTTTGCTTTCATCAAAGAATCCTCCATTTACAGCAATTACAGCCTTGCAGACCTTTGGCATTCTAGTTGTCAATTTGTTGAGGTAATTTGAATAGATTTCACCCCATGCTTCCTGAAGCACCTCCCACAAGTTGGATTGGCTTGATAGGCACTTCTTACGTATCATACGGTCAAGCTGCTCCCACAACAGCTCAATAGGGTTGAGATCCGGTGACTGTGCTGGCCACTCCATTATAGACAGAATACCAGCTGACTGCTTCTTCCCTAAATAGTTATTGCATAGTTTGGAGCTGTGCTTTGGGTCATTGTCCTGTTGTAGGACGAAATTGGCTCCAATGAAGCGCCGTCCACAGGGTATGGCATGGCATTGCAAAATGGAGTTATAGCCTTCCTTCTTCAAGATCCCTTTTACCCTGTACAAATCTCACACTTTACCACCACCAAAGCACCCCCAGACCATCACATTGCCTCCACCATACTCCTCCAGCATTTTTGCCAATGTTCTTCTTTGTGATCCGAACACCTCAAACTTCGATTCGTCGTCCATTACACTTTTTTCCAATCTTCCTCTGTCCAGTGTCTGTGTTCTTTTGCCCATCTTAATCTTTTATTTTTATTGGCTTTTTCTTTACAACTCTGCCTAGAAGGTCAGCATCCCGGAGTCGCCTCTTCACTGTTGACGTTGAGACTGGTGTTTTGTGGGTACTATTTAATGAAGCTGCCAGTTGAGGACCTATGAGGCATCTGTTTCTCAAACTAGACACTCTAATGTATTTGTCCTCTTGCTCAGTTGTGCACCGGGGCCTCCCGCTCCTCTTTCTATTCTGGTTAGAGCCAGTTTGCGCTGTTTTGTGAAGGGAGTAGTACACAGCGTTGTACGAGATCTTCAGTTTCTTGGCAATTTCTCGCATGGAATAGCCTTCATTTCTCAGAACAAGAATAGACTGATGATTTTCAGAAGAAAGTTATTTGTTTCTGGCCATTTTGAGCCTGTAATCGAACCCACAATTGCTGATGCTCCAGATACTCAACTAGTCTCAAGAAGGCCAGTTGTTATTGCTTCTTTAATCAGCACAACAGTTTTCAGCTGTGCTAACATAATTGCAAAAGGGTTTTCTAATGATCAATTAGCCTTTTAAAATGATAAACTTGGATTAGCAAACACAATGTGCCATTGGAACACAGGACTGATGGTTGCTGATAATGGGCCTATGTACGCCTATGTAGATATTCCATTAAAATTCAGCCGTTTCCAGCTACAATGACCCCAAACTTTTTAATGGTAGTGTATATATATACAGTTGAAGTCGGAAGTTTACATACACCTTAGCCAAATAACTTTTAACTCTGTTTTTCACAATTCCTGACATTTAATCCTAGTAAAAATTCATTGTTTTCGGTCAGTTAGGATCACCACTTTATTTTAAGAATGTGAAATGTCAGAATAATAGTAGAGAGAATGATGTATTTCAGCTTTTATTTCTTTCATCACATTCCCAGTGGGTCAGAAGTTTACATACACTCAATTAGTATTTGGTAGCGTTGCCTTTAAATTGTTTAACTTGGGTCAAACGTTTCGGGTAGCCTTCCACAAGCTTCCCACAATAGGTTGGGTGAATTGTGGCCCATTCCTCCTGACAGAGCTGGTGTAACTGAGTCAGGTTTGCAGGCCTCCTTGCTCGCACACGCTTTTTCAGTTCTGCCCACACATTTTCTATAGGATTGAGGTCAGGGCTTTGCGATGGCCACTCCGATAACTTGACGTTGTTGTCCTTAAGCCATTTTGCCACAACTTTGGAAGTATGCTTGGGGCCATTGTCCATTTGGAAGACCCATTTGCGACCAAGCTTTAACTTCCTGACTGATGTCTTGAGATGTTGCTTCAATATATCCACATCATTTTCCTTCCTCATGATGCCAACTATTTTGTGAAGTGCACCAGTCCCTCCTGCAGCAAAGCACCCCAACAGCATGATGCTGCCACCCCCGTGCTTCACGGTTGGGATGGTGTTCTTCGGCTTGTAAGCCACCCCCTTTTTAATCCAAATATAACGATGGTCATTATGGCCCAAAAGTTATATTTTTGTTTCATCAGACCAGAGGACATTTCTCCAAAAAGTACGATCTTTGTCCCCATGTGCAGTTGCAAACCGTAGTCTGGCTTTTCAATGGCGGTTTTGGAGCAGTGGTTTCTTCCTTGCTGAGCGGCCTTTCAGGTTATGTCGATATAGGACTCGTTTTACTGTGGATAAAGATACTTTTGTACCTGTTTCCTCCAGCATCCTCACAAGGTCCTTTGCTGTTGTTCTGGGATTGATTTGCACTTTTCGCACCAAAGTACATTAATGTCTAGGAGACAGAACGCGTCGCCTTCCTGAGTGGTATGATGGCTGCGTGGTCCCATGGTGTTTATACTTGCGTACTATTGTTTGTACAGATGAACGTGGTACCTTCAGGCGTTTGTAAATTGCTCCCAAGGATGAACCAGACTTGTGGAGGTCTACAATTTTTTTTCTGAGGTCTTGGCTGATTTCTTTAGATTTTCCCATGATGTCAAGCAAAGAGGCACTGAGTTTGAAGGTAGGACTTGAAATACATCCACAGGTACACCTCCAATTGACTCAAATTATGTCAATTAGTCTATCAGAAGCTTCTAAAGCCATTATATCATTTTCTGGAATTTTCCAAGCTGTTTAAAGGCACAGTCAACTTAGTGTATGTAAACATCTGACCCACTGGAATTGTGATACAGTGAATTATAAGTGAAATAATTTGTCTGTAAACAATTTTGGAAAAATTACTTGTGTCATGCACAAAGTAAATTTGTGGAGTGGTTGAAAAACTAGTTTTAATGACTCAAACCTAAGTGTATGTAAACTTCCGACTTCAACTGTACATACTGTATATAAATGCAAGTTTTAACCCTCCAAACTCATCTTCATTATATAAATGTGCTCGTTTAACTTTATCTGGTTTGCCAATCCAAATAAAGTTAAATGATACTTTTTTGCATTATTTGAAAAAGGACAGCTGGAATCGGTAGAACCATGAATAAATATGTAAACTGTGACCTATCACTAGAGAATTCATCAGTGTAATCGTCCCATAATTGGAAATGTGTTTCCCTCTCCACGGTTTCAAGATTCTAGCTATTTTGCTAAGTCTTCAAGTTAATAGTTGCAAGATCGCTCAACTTTTCCGGGATATGTACACCAAGCACATCGACTTCACCATCCGCCCATTTAATGGCAATTTAAAGTTTGCATCTATTAGAGACCCAATCCGTAATGTAGTACACTTATCATAGTTGGGTTTTAGTCCAGAGAAACTGGAGAAATTATCCACGTCCTCAATGAGGCATACATTGATACTTTTGTCTCTAATCCCTTAATTTGTAGCCCCTTAATGTTATCATTAGATCTGATTTTTTTAAGATAACAATTCAAGACAGAGGGCAACCTTGTTTTAGGCCTCTTGACAATTCAATGTTCTCAGAGAAGTAACCGTTATTTATTATTTTACATAAAGGATTGTTGTACATGACTTTTACCCATGTTATGAGAGATTCTCCAAAGTCGAATAAATCCGGGCACTCATAAACAGATTCTAGACGTACTGTATCAAATGCTTTCTAGAAATGTGCTATAAAGACTATACCTGGTTTCCTGCATTCTCACACTTTTCCATTATTTCTAGTAGTTGTCTAATGTTGTCTCCAATATATCTTCCTTTTAAGAATCCCGTCTGATTGTGAAGAATAATGTCCAGTATGACCTTTAAAAATATACATATATACAGTGGGGGGAAAAAGTATTTAGTCAGCCACCAATTGTGCAAGTTCTCCCACTTAAAAATATGAGAGAGGCATGTAATTTTCATCATAGGTACACGTCAACTATGACAGACAAAATGAGGAAAAAAAATCCAGAAAATCACATTGTAGGATTTTTTATGAATTTATTTGCAAATGATGGTGGAAAATAAGTATTTGGTCACCTACAAACCAGCAAGATTTCTGGCTCTCACAGACCTGTAACTTCTTCTTTAAGAGGCTCCTCTGTCCTCCACTCGTTACCTGTATTAATGGCACCTGTTTGAACTTGTTATCAGTATAAAAGACACCTGTCCACAACCTCAAACAGTCACACTCCAAACTCCACTATGGCCAAGACCAAAGAGCTGTCAAAGGACACCAGAAACAAAATTGTAGACCTGCACCAGGCTGGGAAGACTGAATCTGCAATAGGTAAGCAGCTTTGTCTGTCATAGTTGACGTGTACCTAGGATGAAAATTACAGGCCTCTCTCATCTTTTTAAGTGGGAGAACTTGCACAATTGGTGGCTGACTAAATACTTTTTCCCCCCACTGTATACGGTACCAGTCAAAAGTTTGGACATACCTACTCATTCAAGGGTTTTTCTTTATTTTTACTATTTTCTACATTGTAGAATATTAGTGAAGACATCAAAACTATGAAATAACACATATGGAATCATGTAGTAACCAAAAAAGTGTTAAACAAATCTAAATATATTTTATATTTTAGAATCTTCAAAGTAGCCACCCTTTGATGTCTTCACTATTATTTTACAATGTAGAAAATAGTAAAAATAAAGAAAAACCCTTGACTGGAAATGTATATATTTTTTATTTTACCTCCTTTTTTTTAATCTTGTCTCATCGCTGCAATGGCAGGCGAAGGTTGAGTCATGCGTCCTCTGAAACATGACTAACCAAACCACAGTTCTTAACACCCACCTGCTTAACCCGGAAGCGAGCCACACCAATGTGTTGGAGGAAACACCGTTCACCTGACGACCGAGGTCAGCTTGCAGGCGCCCTGCTCGCCACAAGAGAGCAATGAGCCAATTAAAGCCCCCCCGGCCAAACCCTCGCTAACCCGGACACCGCTGGGCCAATTGTGCACCGCCCTATTGGACTCCCGATCACGGCCAGTTGTGATACCGCCCGGGATTGAACTCAGGTCTGTAGTGACCCCTCTAGCACTGTGATGCAGTGCCTTAGACCACTGCACCACTCGGGAGGCCCAAGTAGGACCTTTTTTATTCAACACTGAGGGGTATTTTTAGGATTTTAGTTGTGGGTCAGAAAGTACTAAAATCACCAAGAATTCAGCAATTTTGTATTTTGATACCCTCGGACAGGGCTAACCAGGATATCAACAGACCACCAACTTTCTACCCTGAGACAAGGCTGAGTATAGCCCACAAAGATCTCCTCAACCACACGAGCCCGAGGGAGTGCAGAGTGATCCCCTGTAGCTCAATTGGTAGAGCATGGCACTTGTAACGCCAGGGTAGTGGGTTCGATCCCCGGGACCACCCATACGTAAAAATGTATGCACACATGACTGTAAGTCGCTTTGGATAAAAGCGTCTGCTAAATAGCATATTATTATTATTATTATAAGACTCCCTCGGGCTCCTGTAGCTCAGTTGGTAGAGCATGGTGCTTGCAACACCAGGGTTGTGGGTTCGATTCCCAGTATGAAAAATGTATGCACTCACTAACTGTAAGTTGCTCTGGATAAGAGCGTCTGCTAAATGACTAAAATGTAAAGACCGGACAGGAAGATCATGTCAGTGACTCAACCTACTCAAGTTGAGTATAGTGAAAAAAGCCTTGCACGACATGACACACCCCTCATAGGCATGGCATGGAAGAGCACTAGTAAGCCATTGACTCAGCCCTGGTCAGAGGCAGAGAATCCCAGTGGAGAAAGGTGAGCCGGCAAGGCAGAGACAGCAATGGCGGTTCGTCACTCCAGTGCCTTGTTGTTTACCTTTGCACCCCTGGGCCAGACTACACTCAATCATGAGACCTACTAGATACCTCACAATCAAATGGCAACTGTATTATCTCCCAAGCGAATTTTCCATGGTTATAGCCCTGGTCGTTTATATCCCCCCTCAAGCCGATACCACGACGGTCCTCAAAGAACTTCACTGGACTTTCTGCAAACTGGAAACCACATATCCTGAGGCTGCATTTATTGATTTTAACAAAGCAAATTTGAGGACTAGGCTGTCGAAGTTCTATCAACAAATCGACTATTGTACTCGCGCTGCTAAAACACTCAACCATTTCTATTCGAACTTCCGGGATGCTTACAAGGCCCTCCCCCGCCCTCATTTCAGCAATTCTGACCACGACTCCATTTTGCTCCTCCCTTCCTATAGGCATAAAATCCAACAGGAAGTACCGTGCTAAGGACTATTCAAAGCTGGTCTGACCAATCGGAATCCACACTTCAAGATTGTTTTGATCATGCGGATTGGGATATGTTCTGGGTAGTTTGCGAAAAAATTGTAGACAAATACACTGACTGAGTTTATCAGGAAGTGTATAGGAGATGTTGTGCCAACTCTGAATATTAAACCTACCCTAACCAGAAACCGTGGAAAGATGGCAGCATTCGCACAAAACTGAAAGCGCGAACCACCGCATTTAACCATGGCAAGGTGACTGGGAATATGGCAGAATACAAACAGTGTAGCTATTCACTACGCAAGGCAATCAAACAGGCAAAACGTCAGTATAGAGACAAAGTGGAGTCGCATTTCAACAGCTCAGACACGAGACGTATGAGGCAAGGTCTACAGACAATCACGGACTACAAAAGGAAAACCAGCCACGTCGCCGACACCGAAGTCTTGCTTACGGACAAGCTAAACACCTTCTTTGCCCGCTTTGAGGATAACACAGTGCGACCGACGCGGCCCACTACCTAGGACTGTGGGCTCTCCTTCTCCATGGCCGACGTGAGTAAGACATTTAAGCATGTTAACCCTCGCAGGGCTGCTGGCCCAGACGGCATCCCTAGCCGCGTCCTCAGAGCAAGCGTAGACCAGTGGGCTGGTGTGTTTACGGAAATATTCAATCTCTTCCTATCCCAGTCTGCTGTCCCCACTTGCTTCAAGATGCCCACCATTGTTTCTGTACCCAAGAAAGCAAAGGTAACTGAACTAAATGACTATCGCCCGTAGCACTCACCTCTGTCATCATGAAGTGCTTTGAGAGACTAGTCAAGGATCATATCACCTCTACCTTACCTGTCACCCTACACCCACTTCAATTTTCTTACCGCCCCAATAGATCCACAGATGATGCAATCGCCATCACACTGCACACTGCCCTATCCCATCTGGACAAGAGGAATACATATGTAAGAATGCTGTTCATTGACTATAGCTCAGCATTCAACACCATAGTACCCTCCAAGCTCATCATTAAGCTCGAGGCCCTGGGTCTGAACCCCGCCCTGTGCAACTGGGTCCTGGATTTCCTGACGGGCTGCCCCCCAGGTGGTGAAGGTAGGAAACAACACCTCCACTTCGCTGATCCTCATCAATGGGGCCCCACAAGGGTACGTGCTCAGCCCTCTCCTGTACTCCCTGTTCACCCATGACTGCGTGGCCAAGCACGCCTCCAACTCAATCATCAAGTTTGCAGACGACACAACAGTAGTAGGCTTGATTACCAACAATGACGAGACAACCTACAGGGATGAGTGGTGCCAGGTAAATAACCTCTCACTCAACGTCAACAAAACAAAGGAGATGATCGTGGACTTCAGGAAACAGCAGAGGATGCACCCCTCTCTCCACATCGACTGGACCGCAGTGGAGAGGGTGGAAAGCTTCAAGTTCCTCAGCGTACACATCACTGACAAACTAAAATGGTTCACCCACACAGAGAGTAGATGGTGAAGAAGGCGCAACAGAGCCTCTTCAACCTCAGGAGGCTGAAGAAATTTGGCTTGGCACCTAAAACCCTCACAAACTTTTACAGAGGCTCAATTGAGAGCATCCTGTCGGGCTGTATCACCGCCTGGTACGGCAACTGCACCGGCCGCAACCGCAGGGCTCCCAGAGGGTGGTGCAGTCTGCCAAACGCATTACCGGGGACAAACTACCCGCCCTCCAGGACACCTACAGAACCCGATGTCACAGGAAGGCCAAAAAGATCATCAAGGACATCAACCACCCGAGCCACTGCCTGTTCATCCCGCTATCATCCAGAAGGCGAGGTCAGTACAGGTGCATCAAAGCTGGGGACTGAGAGACTGAAAAACAGCTTCTATCTCAAGGCCATCTGACAGCTAAATAACCATCACTAGCATATTAGAGGCTGCTGCCTATAGGCATCAACTAGAAATCACTGCCCACTTTAAGAAATGGAACACTAGTCAATTTAATAATGTTTAGAAATCTTGATGTGATGAGGTGATTTCGAAGGAGGGTAAATCACAGAATAACAGGATTTATTCTGAAATACAGAGTTACGCAGTAATGCGTCAAAACACTTCAGTGTGCAAAACAGGCACACTGGAAAATACAAGGCACACAGGGAAATATCCAGGCGAAACAAAATACACAGAGCTCCACCGAGCTTCTCTATCCTCCACAATAAACAATCACACTGTCACGGATTCAGCCGAGGCTGCTCCTCCTCCTTACTCGGGCAGGCTTCGGCGTTCGTCGTCCCCGGAGTACTAGCTACTGCCGATCGATGTTTCGGTGTTTGTCTTGTTTTGTCTTTATTGTTTACACCTGTTTCCTATTATGTTGTATTGTATTCCCTATATTAACCCGTCTCTCATTGGTTATCGTGTGTGATTGTTCTTTGTCATTCCGGCAGTTGCTTTGTGTACGGGTATTGTGTTTTCCTCCCTGTTTTGGAGGTTTGTTGTTTTTGTACGTTTATTACTGTGTTCAGTAAAAGTACGTTGCCAGCCGCTCTGTGTCCTGTGTTTGACTTCGCTGACCGCATACACGTCGCGTGACAGAATCACACACCTAGACATGGAGTCAGCAGGAGCGACGGTGCCAGCTGGATCAATGGAGGAGCGCGTAGCACAACAAGCGGCCATGATCCAGGCTCTCAGCACCGCCATGGAACGGGTGGTGAACACCATGGAGCGATGGGAAAGAGGAGGTTTGCCCACACCTCCTCCGACGATACCACCACCATCAGCTATACCCATCGCTTCACCTCCGGGGCTCAGTGGGATTAGGCTCTCGCTTCCGATGGCTTATGATAGCACAGCGGCCGGGTGTCAGGGTTTCTTGCTCCAAGTGGAACTCTACCTGGCAACCATCCACCCGGTGCCCTCGGGATACGAGAGAGTGTCCGCCCTCATCTCCTGTCTGTCCGGCAAGGCGCTGGAGTGGGCCAATGCCGAGTGGGGGGGAATAGACGCCGCTACAGTCAACTATGCGGAGTTCACCCGCCGCTTCAGGGCGGTGTTCGATCATCTCCCAGAGGGAAAGGCGGCGGGTGAGCGTCTGTTCCACCTCAGACAGGGGAAGAGGAGCGCTCAGGAGTTCGCACTGGACTTCCGGACTCTGGCTGCCAACGTGGGATGGAATGAGAGGGCCCTCATCGACCACTAAAGGTGCAGCCTGAGGGAGGATGTGCGTCGGGAATTGGCCTGCAGGGACACCAACGTAAGCTTCGATCAGCTGGTGGACATGTCGATTCGCCTAGATACCCTGTTGGCTACCCGCGGACGTCCGGAGTCGGGGCCGTCCATTCCATCCCCCAGCACTTCCGAGCCGAGCCCTATGGAGCTCGGGGGTGCTGGTGCAAGGGAGACCAGGAGAGAGACCAGGAGAGAGGCCGTCCCCTGCACCAACTGTGGCCGCAGAGGACACACTGTATGTCGGTGCTGGGGAGGGTCTCCTAGGAATCGAGGCAGTAGGCAGCGCACTGATGAGTCATTCCAGGTGAGTAAGCACCCAACTCACCCAGAGCTCTCTGTTGCACATCTGTGTATTACAGTTGTGTTTCCCGAGGTTTCTCCTCACTCCCAGCATAAGGCGCTAGTAGATTCAGGTGCAGCTGGGAATTTTATCGATCGCCGGTTCACGTAAAAGTTAGGGATTCCTAATATACCAGTTGATGTGCCCTTCCCCATCCATGCCCTAGATAGCCGCCCTTTGGGGTCGGGATTGATTAGGGAGGTCACAGCGCCACTTAAGATGAAGACGCAGGAGGGCCATGAGGAGATTATACGGTTATATTTGATTGACTCTCCTGCGTTTCCCGTGGTGTTGGGGCTTCCATGGTTAACATCTCATGACCCCAACATTTCATGGCAACAGAGGGCTCTCAAGGGATGGTCTGATCAGTGTGTCGGGCGGTGTGTAGGTGTTTCCGTAGGGGCAACGAAGGTGGAAAGCCCAAACCAAGTTCCCACCATGCACATTCCTCCTGAGTGTGCCGATTTGGCACTCGCCTTCTGTAAAAAGAAGGCGACTCAATTACCACCTCGTCGACAGGGGGATTGTGCGATAGACCTCCAGGTAGGCGTTGCGCTTCCTCGTAGTCATGTGTATCCTCTGTCTCAGGAGGAGACGGCGGCTATGGAGACATACGTCACCGAATCTCTGAGACAGGGATACATACGGCCGTCCACTTCCCCTGCGTCCTCAAGTTTATTTTTTGTGAAGAAGGATGGGGGTTTACGCCCTAGTATTGATTACTGTGGTCTCAATCAGATTACAATCAAATACAGCTATCCTCTCCCTCTGATTGCTAGTATGACGGAGTCATTACACAGGGCACGATTCTTCACAAAATTGGATCTCAGGAGCGCGTACAACCTGGTGCGCATTAGGGAGGGAGATGAGTGGAAGACAGCATTCAGTACCACCTCGGGTCACTATGAGTACCTCGTCATGCCATACGGTTTAATGAATGCTCCTTCAGTCTTCCAATCGTTTGTGGATGAGATTTTCCGGGATTTGCATGGACAGGGTGTAGTGGTGTATATTGATGACATTCTAATATACTCCACTACACGAGCCGAGCATGTGTACCTGGTGCGTCGGGTGCTTGGTAGACTGTTGGAGCATGACCTGTATGCGAAGGCGGAGAAATGTCTGTTCTTCCAGGAGTCCATCTCCTTCCTGGGACATCGGTTGTCCGCGTCAAGGGTGGAGATGGAGATTGACCGCGTTTCAGCCGTGCGTAATTGGCGGACTCCCACCACGGTGAAGGAGGTGCAGAGGTTTTTGGGTTTTGCCAATTACTACCGGAGGTTTATCCGGGGTTTGGACAGGTAGCAGCTCCCATCACCTCCCTGCTAAAGGGGGGCCCGGTGCGTCTGCAGTGGTCGGCTGAGGCGGACAGGGCGTTTAGACATCTGAAGGACCTGTTCACCTCGGCTCCGGTGCTGGCACATCCGGATCCCTCTTTGGCGTTCCAAGTTGAGGTGGATGCGTCCGATGCGGGGATCGGTGCTATACTGTCTCAGCGCTCGGGCACGCCACCAAAACTTGGCCACGCAGAAACCTGCGCTTTCTATTCTAAGAAGCTCAGTCCGGCGGAGCGCAATTATGACGTGGGGGACAGGGAGCTGCTAGCGGTGGTTCAAGCCCTGAAGGTGTGGAGGCATTGGCTTGAGGGGGCTAAACACCCTTTTCTCATTCTGACTGACCATCGTAACCTGGAATACATCCGGGCAGCGAGGAAACTGAACCCTCGCCAGGCTAGGTGGGCCAAGTTTCTTACCCAATTTGTATTTAAGCTCACTTATAGACCAGGGTCACAGAACGCTAAGGCAGACGCCCTGTCCCGACGATATGACACAGAGGAGAGGTCCATTGAGCCCACTCCCATACTTCCGGAGTCTTGTCTGGTGGCACCGGTGGTGTGGGAGGTCGATGCGGACATCGAGTGGGCGTTACGTGCCGACCCTACTCCCCCACAGTGTCCAGAGGGACGGAGGTACGTGCCGCTCGAGGTTCGTGATCGACTGATATATTGGGCTCACACGTCACCCTCCTCTGGTCATCCTGTTATTGGTCGGACAGTGCACTGCCTTAGTGGGAAGTGCTGGTGGCCCACTTTGGCTAGGGACGTGAGGGTTTACGTTTCGTCCTGCTCGGTGTGCGCCCAGTGTAAGGCACCTAGACACCTGCCCAGAGGGAAGTTACAACCCCTACCCGTTCCACAACGGCCGTGGTCTCACCTATCGGTGGATTTTGTCACAGACCTTCCCCCCTCCCAGGGGAACACTACGATCTTGGTCGTTGTGGATCGGTTTTCTAAGGCCTGCCGTCTCATTCCTATGCCAGGTCTCCCTACAGCCCTACAGACTGCTGACGCCCTGTTTACTCACGTCTTCCGGCACTACGGGGTGCCTGAGGATATAGTGTCTGATCGGGGTCCCCAGTTCACCTCTAGAATCTGGAGGGCGTTTATGGAACGTCTGGGGGTCTCGATTAGCCTTATCTCAGGTTTTCACCCTGAGAGTAATGGGCAGGTGGAGAGATTAAACCAGGATGTGGGTAGGTTTCTGAGGTCCTATTGCCAGGACCGGCAGGAGGAGTGGTCGGGGTATATCCCCTGGGCAGAGATAGCCCAAAACTCAATCCGCCACTCCTCCATTAATCTTACGCCTTTTCAGTGTGTGCTGGGTTATCAGCCGGTCCTGGCACCCTGGCATCAGAGCCAGATCAAAGCCCCTGCGGTGGATGAGTGGTTTCGGCGCTCGGAGGAAACATGGAACGCTGCGCATGTCCATCTGCAGCAGGCTATCAGGCGGCAAAAGGCGAGCGCCGATCGCCACAGCAGTGAGGCTCCGGTGTATGCACCGGGAGATCGGGTCTGGCTCTCGACCCGAAACCTGCCCCTTCACCTGCCCTGCTGGAAGCTGGGTCAGCGGTTTGTGGGGCCATTTAAAGTCCTGAGGAGATTGAACGAGGTATGTTATAGGTTACAACTGCCCATTAATTACCGCATTAACCCCTCGTTCTATGTGTCTCTCCTCAGGCCGGTGGTAGCTGGTCCACTCCAGGAGAATGAGGTACAAGAAGCTCCTCCGCCCCCACTAGACATCGAGGGGGCTCCGGCGTACTCAGTCCGTTCCATCTTGGATTTGAGGCGTCGGATGGGGGGTCTGCAGTATCTCGTGGAGTGGGAGGGGTACGGTCCGGAGGAATGGTGCTGGGTCCGTAGGAGGGACATCCTAGATCTCTCCCTGTTGAGGGATTTCCACCGGAGTCATCCGACTCGCCCTGCTCCACGTCCTCCTGGCCGTCCCCGAGGCCGGGGTCGGCGCACGGCTGGTGCCGCGCGTCAAGGGGGGGGTACTGTCACGGATTCAGCCGAGGCTGGTCCTCCTCCTTGCTCGGGCAGGCTTCGGCGTTCGTCGTCCCCTCAGTACTAGCTACTGCCGATCGATGTTTCGGTGTTTGTCTTGTTTTGTCTTTATTGTTTACACCTGTTTCCTATTATGTTGTATTTTATTCTCTATATTAACCCCTGTCTCTCATTGGTTATTGTGTGTGATTGTTCTTTGTCATTCCGGCAGTTGCTTTGTGTACGGGTATTGTGTTTTTCCTCCCTGTTTTGGAGGTTTGTTGTTTTTGTATCTTTATTACTGTGTTCAGTAAAAGTACGTTGCCAGCCGCTCTGTGTCCTGCGTTTGACTTCGCTGACCGCATACACGTCGCGTGACACACACACAAAGACAAGGGGGCAGAGGGAACACTTATAAAGGTACTGATGAGGGGATATGAACCAGGTGTGTGTAATAAACAAGACAAAACAAATGGAATGATGAGATGAGGAGCGGCAGTGGCTAGAAGGCTGGTGACGACAAACACCAAAGCCTGCCCGAACAAGGAGAGGTGGAAGTCGTGACACTTGCATTACTCATCTCATATGTATATACTGTATTCTATACTATTCTACTGTATCTTAGTCCATGCCGCTCTGTCATTGCTCGTCCATATATGTATATGTTCTTAATTCCATTCCTTACTTAGATTTGTGTGTATTGGGTATACAGTTGAAGTCAGAAGTTTACATACACTTAGGTTGGAGTCATTAAAACTCGTTTTTTCAACCACTCCACACATTTCTTGTTAGAAAACTATAGTTTTGGCAAGTCGGTTAGGACATCTACATTGTGCATGACACAATTAATTTTTCCAACAATTTTTTACAGACAGTTTTTTCACTTATAATTCACTGTATCACAATTCCAGTGGGTCAGATGTTTACATACACTAAGTTGACTGTGCCTTTAAACAGCTTGGAAAATTCCAGAAAATGATGTCATGGTTTTAGAAGCTTCTGATAGGCTAATTGACACCATCTGAGTCAATTGGAGGCATACCTGTGGATGTATTTCAAGGCCTACCTTCAAACTCAGTGCCTCTTTGCTTGACATCATGGGAAAATCTAAAGAAATCAGCCAAGACCTCAGAAAACAATTGTAGATCTCCACAAGTCTGGTTCATCCTTGGGAGCAATTTACAAACGCCTGAAGGTACCACGTTCATCTGTACAAACAATAGTACACGAGTATAAACACCATGGGACCACACAGCCGTCAAACCGCTCAGGAAGGAGACAGGTTCTGTCTCCTAGAGATGAACGTACTCTGGTGCGAAAAGTACTTTGGTGCAACAGCAAAGGACTTTCTGAAGATGCTGGTGGAAACAGGTACAAAAGTATCTATATCCACAGTAAATCGAGTCCTACATCGACATAACATGAAAGGCTGCTCAGCAAAGAAGAAGCCACTGCTCCAAAACCGCCATAAAAAAGCCAGAGTACAGTTTGCAACTGCACATGGGGACAAAGATTGTATTTTTTGTAGAAATGTCCTCTGGTCTGATGAAACAAAAATAGAACTGTTTGGCCATAATGACCATCGTTATGTTTGGAGGAAAAAGGAGGTTCTTGCAAGCCGAAGAACACCATCCCAAACGTGACGCATGGGGGTGGCAGCATCATGCTGTGGGGGTGCTTTGCTGCAGGAGGGACTGGTGCACTTCACAAAATAGATGGCATCATGAGGAAGGGAAATTATGTGGATATATTGAAGCATATATATGGGGGGGGTGCAACTCAATATATTAGGAAGGCGTTCCTAATGTTTGATATCACTGATGTTTAAATTATGTTTTTGTCTAAAACTGTCCCTCTCTGTTAGACACCCTAAAAGAGTGCCCCACCTCATCCTGCTGCAGACAACATCATTTAAATACACACCTTCCAACCAACCCTCCTTCCCTCTCTACCTCCCTCCCTCCCTCCCTCCACCCATTCTTCCCTCCCTCTCTACCTCCCTCCCTCTCTAGCTCCCCCCTCTCTTCCTACCCCCTCTCTACCTACCCCCCTCTCTACCTCCACCCATTCCTCCCTCGCTCTCTATGTTCCTCCATCCCTTCCTCTCTCCCAGGCCAGTCAATACCCTTGAATTATTGAACTCATCCCCAGTTAATTAGATATTTAATTGACTATCTGTATCCCCTCCACCTCACCCCACACACACACACACATATACACACACATACACACATATACACACACACACATGGACACACACACGCACACACTCATAAATGCATGCAAATGAAGACCCACTTGACCCCTGGGTAGATTAAGAGGCGTAGTCCTCAGGGTTAGAGTTCAACAAGAGGCTGCCATGGTCAAGCCTGCAGCTTGCTCACTAATCACTACACTGGCACTGGACATGTGTATCAGTGGTCACTGGATGGATTATTCAATCAGACCTGGGTTTTAACACTATTTATGGTTATGTCAATTACTTTCAAATACATTATTTGGTTATTTCTGAATATAGGAATGTATTCGGAAATACACTTGTAAAGTATTGGCATGTATTTTGGCATGTACAAATATTTAAATAGACTTGTATTTGAACCCAGGGCTGTTGACAATACAAGCAAGGAATGAAAGGAAGTGACAATGGTTCAAGATCTAGTGTAGCGTCCACATCCTGCCCCCCAAAAACAAGATCTACAGTAACTTCCACATCCTTCTCCCCAATAACAGAGATGCCATCACAGGTGTCTGGGAATATAGCTATGGTAATGGGAGAGATCAGGAATACTATGCACATAATGGGGTTTGACAAAATGAAAATTAACCCATCTCTCACACACACATACTCCTTTCCTGCTGATAGCTAGTGTTGTTGATGCCCTAGTGATTAGGCTTTGTGTCTGAGAATATTCCCACCTCTCTCTCTCTTTCTCTCAAACACATACACACGCTCACATATGCATGCACGCACGCACGCGAGCAGACACACACACACACACACACACACACACTACCCCCGTTCTGTCTCCACACCAGCCATTCTCACCCAGACACTTACATTGTGGTATCCCCCCTCCTTTCGCCTACTCTCCTCTACTTCCCCTCCTCCCTCCATCACTCCCTCTCTCTAGGTGTTTGTGTCCTCGGCATCCCTCTATCCCTCCTCCCTCCTTTTTTTCCCTTCTCCTCCACTGACTCCGCTTGCTTCAATGGACTTTCATGACAACTCACTCCATAAGGGTCCCTTTTTTTCTCTCCCTCTCTTTCTGTTTCTCCTTCTCTCTCTCCCTCTCTTTCTCTTTCTCCTTCTCTCTCTCCACAGGTGAAATATTGATGGGTTTTTTATGAATAGCTATGAAAAATTCATTCAAATTCTGAAATGAAAAAGCGTAAACATTCCTGCATCTTCCTATGCCTCCCGCATTCATTATCCTTCACAACACCCTCCCTCCTTTTTTGTCTCCTCCTCCTCCTCCCTCCTTCTCCTTCATCCTTCTGTCTACCTGGAAAAGTCATGCCACTGTCTCTTTTCCCACCACTTGGCCTAATTGCTTAATTTGACCTGCTTTCTCATCAATTCTAAGTCTGTCAGAGAGAGACAGATGGAGGATGGAGGGATGGGGGGGGTCAATGGACAGATCAATGACAGAAGAGATCAATAAGTGAATAGAGAAGGACCGGGATGGAAAAAGGAAATGAGAGAGGGATGAAAAGATGAGGAGAACAAATTGAACAGGCTTGTCTTGACAAACAATCTCTTTCTCTTTCTTCAAAGGGCTTTATTGGGAAAGGGGGATACCTAGTCTGTTGTACAACTGAATGCATTCAACTGAAATGTGTCTTCCACATTTAACCCAACCCCTCTGAATCAGAGAGGTGTGGGGGGCTGCCTTAATCGACATCCATGTCCATGGCGCCCGGGGAACAGTGGGTTAACTGTCTTGCTCAGGGGCAGAACGACAGATTTTTACCTTGTCAGCTCGGGAATTCGATCTAGCAACCTTTCAGTTACTGGCCCAATGCTCCTACCCGCCAGGCTACCTGCCGCACCTATTGGCATTTGAAACATATGTTTACATTGCCAAAGCAAATGGAATAGACAATAAACTAAAGGGAAACATTAGTAAACATTACACTCACAAAAGTTTTAAAATAATATAGACATTTCAAATGTTATACTATTGGCTATGTACAGTGTTGGAACAATGTTGTTTGTGCTGCACTACACCGGCTCTGACGCTCGTCGGATTTGGCAGGGCTTGCAAACTATCACAGATTACAAAGAGAAACCCAGCCGCGAGCTGACCAGTCACTACCAGACTACCAGAGCCTTCTATGCTCACTTCGAGGCAAGCAACACTGAACCATCCGTGAGAGCACCAGCTGTTCCGGGCGACTGTGTGATCACGCTCTCCGTAGCCAATGTGAGTAAGACCTTTAAACAGGTTCACAGTCACAAGGCCGCAGGGCCAGACGGATTACTAGGACACGTACTCAGAACATGTGCTGACCAGTTGGCAAGTTTCTCCACAGCCTGTAGGGAGGAGGTCAGAGACCTGTCAGTGTGGTACCAGGATAAAAACTTATCCTTCAATGTCAGCAAGACAAAGGAGCTGATCGGGGACTACAGGAAACGGAGGGCCGATCACGCTCCCTTTCACATCGATGGGGCTGAAGTGGAGCGGGTTGAGAGCTTCAAGTTCCTCGGTGTCCACATCCCCTAAGAATCTATCATGGTCCAAACAAACCAACACAGTCGTGAAGATGGCACGACATCACCTCTTCCCTCTCAGGAGGCTGTAAAGATTTGGCATGGGCCCTCAGATCCTCAAAAGGATCTAAAGCTGCACCATTGAAAGCATTTTGACTGGTTGCATCACCGCTTGGTATGGCAACTGCTTGGAATCTGACCGCAAAGCGCTACAGATGGTAGTGCGTACGGCCCAGTACATCACTGGGGCCGAACTGCCTGCCATCAAGGACCTCTATACCAGGCGGTGTCAGAGGAAAGTCCTAAAAATCTCTCTGCTACTGCACGGCAAGCGGTACCGATGCACCAAGTCTGGAACCAACAGGAACCTGAACAATTTCTACCCCCAAGCCATAAGAATGATAAATAGTTAGTTAAATAGTTAACCAAGTAGCTACCCGGACTATCTGCATTGACCCTTTTTGTACTAAATATTTTAACTGATCACATACTATGTGCTACTGTTTACTATCTGTCACTTTATTCCTAATTATACAGTATGTACATATCTACCTCAACTACCTCGTACCCTTGCACATCAACTCGGTACTGGTACCCCTTGTATATAGCCACATTATCATTACTCATTGTGTATTTATTATTACATTTTATACTTTGCTATTATTTCTCTATTTTCTTTCTCTCTGCATTGTTGGGAAGAACATGTAAGGAAGCATTTCACTGTTAGTCCACAGCTGTTGTTTACGAAGCATGTGACAAATACAATTTGATTTGATTTGATTTATCAAGCTAGTAAAAAGGTTTGTTTTTAAGATAAACTTTTTTGAAGTTTTGAAGTTTTGACTTTCCGTTATTTTGATTGTTGATATGGAAATTACGTTAGAACCGTATTTATTATACGTGTGTGTAATAATATTTCACATAATCATATTATGATGGGTGTGTTTGTGTGCTTGCGCGAACCGTGTGTGGTACATTGGAATAATTGGCTGAGCTGTTGAGCAGTGTGTAATTTTGTTGGATGATATGAAATATGCCGCCATCGGAGTATACCGCTTGTGTTATTTGGCTACATTGGTATTTACATTTGGTGAAAATTGTTTGTCAATTTCGGTTAATAGCCTGAGTCACTCTGGTTGTTGTAGCTATCTGTTGTATGATGAACTTGTGCTTAAGGTTTATTTGTGAGTAAATCTGGCTTTGATAATAGCCCATGCCTACCCAGCCACCAACCTCACCACACGTCACTGCTGTAGATTTATTTCACATGTGTCTGAATGCATGTGATTTATCGTGGTGAGAAATACATCTCCCAATCCATAAAAGGAGGATTTCAATCAATGTGTCATAGTGATGCTGTAAATCAGTATGTGCCTCCCACATATTCATTCACACTCACACAGACATGCTTGCAGAGACACACACACACACACACACACGCATGTAAAGTTGCACATGCAGATTATGAACAAACACACAAAAGGTGCACACACACGTATACACAAACACACTTATACACACACATAAAAGTATTTGATCCCCTGCTGATTTTGTACCTTTGCCCACTGACAAAGACATGATAAGTCTATAATTTTAATGGTAGGTTTATTTGAACAGTGAGAGACAGAATAACAACAACAAAAAATCCAGAAAAACGCATGTCAAAAATGTTATAAATTGATTTGCATTTTAATGAGGGAAATAAGTATTTGACCCCTCTGCAAAACATGACTTAGTACTTAGGGCAAAACCCTCATTTTTACATTTACATTTTTCGTCATTTAGCAGACGCTCTTTTCCAGAGCGACTTACAGTTAGTGAGTGCATACATTGTTTATTTTTCATTTTTTTCATACTGGCCCCCCATGCAAATCGAACCCACAACCTTGGCGTTGCAAACGCCATGCTCTACCAACTGAGCTACATTTCACCCAGTTCTCCTCTGAATCATTCAGATGTTCATTGGCAAACTTCAGACGGGCCTGTATATGTGCTTTCTTGAGCAGGGGGACCATGCGGGCGCTGCAGGATTTCAGTCCTTCACGGCTTAGTGTGTTACCAATTGTTTTCTTGGTGACTATGGTCCCAGCTGCCTTGAGATCATTGACAAAATCCTCCCGTGTAGTTCTGGGCTGATTCCTCACCGTTCTCATGATCATTGCAACTCCACGAGGTGAGATCTTGCATGGAGCCCCAGGCCGAGGGAGATTGACAGTTATTTTGTGTTTCTTCCATTTACGAATAATCGCACCAACTGTTGTCACCTTCTCACCAAGCTGCTTGGCGATGGTCTTGTAGCCCATTCCAGCCTTGTGTAGGTCTACAATCTTGTCCCTGACATCCTTGGAGAGCTCTTTGGTCTTGGCCATGGTGTGGAGTTTGGAATCTGATTGATTGATTGCTTCTGTGTACAGGTGTCTTTTATACAGGTAACAAAATGAGATTAGGAGCACTGCCTTTAAGAGTGTGCTCCTAATCTCAGCTCGTTACCTGTATAAAAGACACCTGGGAGACAGAAATCTTTCTGATTGAGAGGGGGTCAAATACTTATTTCCCTCATTAAAATGCAAATCAATTTATAACATTTTTGACATGCATTTTTCTGGATTTTGATGTTGTTATTCTGTCTCTCACTGTTCAAATAAACCTACCATTAAAATTTATGGACTGATAATTTATTTGTCAGTGGGCAAACTTACAAAATCAGCAGGGGATCAAATACTTTTTTCCCTCACTGTACATAGACAAAGACAGGACATACAGATACAGAGGCAGACAGAGAGAAAGGAGGAGATAGAGAGAAAGACAGAGAGAGAGAAAGAGAGAGAGAGAGAGAGATCAGCCAGGTCGTTGGTCTCTGACCGTGTTTATCTTTCTGTCTTGGCTGCGTATAAGCTACTTGCAGTAGGCCTATAAAACAGATAAGGACTTCTCCTTAGTGTGTGGGTCGCTCAGGTGGGTGCCTAGGGTATAGGATTGGGGACTGTTCCATCATGATAAATAAATATACTATTTATTTAAAAATGTATATCCCATATCTGCACAAAATTGAAAGCTCTCTCTGTCACAACTCCTGCTCGCAGACACACATGGGCTCTGGCATTTGCAACCATTTTCCTTTTTCACGTAACCACACTTTTCCAATCACAAAAACACTCACCCCATCTTCCATCACAACCACACTCCCCCAACATATACACCCTCACATACCCACATAATGTGCCTTCTATGTCCTCTGTTTGCTGTGTTTTTATCTCTACCATGTTGATTCCTACCTCATTTCGGGCTTTTTAGTACTTTTGTGTTCCAGTTCCTTATATTTGAAGATGTATTATTTCAATAATTGTCCTTTCTTCAAATATTGTCTTTTATCTATTTATAAATACTATAAATAGAAAGTCAAATATTAATTATTTTACAACATTCCCTATCTTGAATGGTAGTGTATTTGTAGTTTATTACTTTATCAATTGTTGTGTTTGATTGTTTTCCTGTTATTAAAATCCCTACCATGGATAGTACTGGGTGTTCCATTATTCCACTCCTCTATGGGAACATTGTATAATTTAGAATAGCCATGGAGTAGTCTTGGTGTCTCAGAACAGTTGGTTATCAATGTACAGTTTATCAACTACGAGAGCTACACATTTCCCTTTTAGTCTATTCACTTTGAAGAGTGGGTACAGAACTTTGCGCCGTTCTGCAATTTCCTTCGGGAACTGATCATTCATGCCTATTTTCGTGCCAGCGAGTCTTTTGCCTTTTAACCATTATTTTACCCTTAAAGAATGCTAATTTGGCAACAATTGGGCTCTCGTATCACTGTCCTACAAGTTTGAATTTTGTCGACAGTATCGCCTGGGATCTGTAGCGCGTTAACCAGGAAGTCTTTCACCACACTCACTGGATCTTCACCCTCATTCTCATTAATACCGGTAAGTACCAGATTTTCTCGCATAGATCTAGTCTGTATTTCAAGTAAGGCTTCTCTCAGAAACTTGTTCTCTTTTTTAAGTTCTTTAATGTCCGTTTCAACAGTATTGACTGTACCTTTTAGCTTGTTTGTTTCTTTCTCCATTGTCGCTGACACGATCGTTGAGTACAGGATTGGACCAAGGTGCAGCGTGGTATGCGTACATGTTCGTTTATTAAATACCGAACAAAACAACAAAAGCAACGTAACGTGAAGTTCTAAAGGCTAACATCAAACAAGCCAAACACACAGAAACAAGATCCCACAACATAGGTAGGCAACATGGCTGCCTAAGTATGATCCCCAATCAGAGACAACGATCGACAGCTGCCTCTGATTGGAAACCACACCCGGCCAACATAGATATACAAACATAGAATGTACAACCTCACCAAACCAACAAGAAACAACAGGCATTAAAGGTCAGGGCGTAACAGTACCCCCCTCTAAAGGTGCGGACTCCGGCCGCAAAACCTAACTTAACAGGGGAGGGTCCGGGTGGGCATCTAGCCTCTGTGGCGGCTCCGGCTCCGGGCGTGACGTCCTCTCCCTTACTGCCTCCCCATTGCACCCCTGGTCCAGTCTGGACCTCGGCGTGATGCTTCCCCTCTCAGTCCTCCGACGATGCACCAAGCCCTGTCTGGACCCTGGTGTGGGAGGCCCCGACCCTGGAGAGGGGCTGACGTCTGGGCCTGGACCGGCAGTCCCCCTGCGATGCACCAAGCCCTGTCTGGACCCTGGTGTGGGAGGCCCCGACCCTGGAGAGGGGTTGACGTCTGGTTCTGGAGCTCTGACTTGAGCAGCTGACCAGAGCTGGACTGGGCACCACTGGAGCGGACTGCTCTGGCACTGGAGTGGACCGTACCGGGCTGGGGACACGCACCACTAGTTTGGTGCGAGGAGCAGGTACGGGGCGCACCGGGCTGGCGACACGCACCACTTGTTTGGTGCGAGGAGCAGGCACGGGCCGTACCGGGCTGGGGACACGCACCACTGGTTTGGTGCGGGGAGCAGGTACGGGGCGTACAGGGCTGGCGACACGCACCACTGGTTTGGTGCGAGGAGCAGGTATGGGCCGTACATGACTGGAGACACGCACCACTGGTTTGGTGCGGGGAGCAGGTACGGGGCGTACCGGGCTGGCGACACGCACCACTGGTTTGGTGCGAGGAGCAGGTACGGGCCGTACATGACTGGAGACATGCACCACTGGTTTGGTGCGGGGAGCAGATACGGGGCGTACCGGGCTGGTGACACGCACCACTGGTTTGGTGCGAGGAGCAGGTACGGGCCGTACAGGACTGGAGACACACACCACTGGTTTGGTGCGGGGAGCAGGTACGGGACGTCCTGGGCTGGCGACACGCACCACTGGTTTGGTGCGAGGAGCAAGTACGGGTCGTACCGAACTCGATACACGCACCACTGGTTTGGTGCGAGGAGCAGTCACGGGCCGTACCAGACTGGCGACACGCACCACTGGTTTGGTGAGAGGAGCAGGTACGGGCCGTACAGGACTGGAAACACGCACCACTGGTTTGGTGCGGGGAACAGGCAAGGGCCGTACAGGACTGGAGACAAGCACCACTGGTTTGGTGCGGGGAGCAGGCACAGGCTTTACCGGTCTGTGAAGGCACACTGGCGGCACAGTGCGTAAAACCGGCGCATAGCCTGGTGCCTTCACGGTCACACGCTCCTCAAAGCGAGTGCAGGGAGTTGTCTCTGCTAACCTCTGCTCTAAAGACTGAGCTCTCTGCTGCTGGAGGGTTCATTCCTCTCTCAGCTTCTCTTGTTGCCTGGCCAGCTCCTCTCTCCGTGCAACCATTGACTCCTTCTCCCTAAGGGCCTCCTGAGCGCCTCCTCTTGAAGGGAGCTCTCCTGCTCTATCTTCGCGATCAGCCCCCGTAAGGTGGTTGCCTCTTCTATCAGAGTGCTAATCTGCAGGTCTCTCCGAGCCTCCTGCTGCTTAGCCAACCACCCTGTGTTGCCTCTCGGGCTTCCTTAGCGGTCGGCACCGTTGGCGTCGCTGTTGATCCTCTCCTACCTGGGCTTCTCCTTTACCAGCAAATATCTCCTCCCAAGACCACATCTTCCCCACCTGTGTCCAGGGTGTGCTCCTCCTGGGCACGCTGCTTGGTCCGTTGGTGGTGGGATCTTCTGTCATGATCGTTGAGTACAGGACCAAGGTGCAGCGTGGTATGCGTACATGTTCGTTTATTAAATAAACACCGAACAAAACAACAAAAGCAACGTAACGTGAAGTTCTAAAGGCTAACATCAAACAAGCCAAACACACAGAAACAAGATCCCACAACATAGATAGGCAACATGGCTGCCTAAGTATGATCCCCAATCAGAGAAAACGATCGACAGCTGCCTCTGATTGGGAACCACACCCGTCCAACATAGATATACAAACACAGAATGTACACCCTGACCAAACCAACAAGAAACAACAGGCATTAAAGGTCAGGGCGTGACAGTCACAGCTTTTTCATCACTTATATCAAGGCTCACCTTCAACTCCTTTACAGCTTTGCTGACTAGTTCAAGTATGCCCAATTTATCATTTATCGACTTTAGCAAGTTGGTTTCTACACTTACCGTTCCAGGTGGTGAAAAGCATAAATTGTCTGTGTCAGTCGAGGAGTCTCGTTTTGCTTTTGGGAATTGGTCCTACCTGCTTATTCTCTGACATGTTTTGGTGTTGACTGTGTTAATATTGGTCGATACATTTCTATAGCCTTATCATTTGTTTTGTGTTGTTATCCAGATTGAAGGTTATTGCCCACGAGTATACGAGTATGTGGAGTGAAGTGCTAATATTTAGTCCGATTTACAGATATTGAATATTATGTTTTTATCTTGAGGCATTCTGGTCCTCTGTCTTCAGTCCGCCATTGTTTAAACTATTAATATTATGGTATTAAACCTCTCTCTTAAAGCCTCCATTGTACTGAAATTGTATCTAAATCCAAATTGGTTGTCTATCAAGCTACTAAGCCCATCCTACAGTCCCTTCAGAAAGTATTCACACCCCTTGACTTTTCCAACATTTTGTTGTGTTACAGCCAAAATTTAAGATGGATTGCATTTTATTTTGTTTGTCACTGGCCTACACATAATATCAAAGTAGAATTATAATTATAATTATTTTTTGAAACAAATTAATTAAAAATGAAACGATGAAATGTCTTGAGTCAGTAAGTATTTAGCACCTCTGTTATGGCAAGCCGAAATCAGTTCAGGAGTGAAAATGTGCTTAACAGTCACATAATAAGTTCCATGGACTCTGTGTGCCATAATAGTCTTTAACATGATTTTTGAATGACTACCTCATCTCTGTACCCCACACATACAATTATCTGTAAGGCCCCTCAGTCGAGCAGTTAATTTCAAACACAGATTCAACCACAAAGACCAGGGAGGTTTTCCCATAACTCGCAAAGAAGGGCACCTATTGGTAGATGGGTAAAAAAAGAAAAGCAGACATTGGAATATCCCTTTGAGCATGGTGAAGTTATTAATTACACTTTGGATGGTGTATCAATACACCCAGTCACTACAAAGATACAGGTGTCCTTCCTAACTCAGTCGCCGGAGAAGAAAGAAACCTCTCAGGGACTTCTCCTTGAGGCCAATGGTGAATTTAAAACAGAAACAGAGTTTAATGGCTGTGATAGGAGAAAACTGAGGATTGATCAAAAACATTGTAGTTACTCCACAATACAAACCTAATTGATAGAGTGAAAACATTTAAGCCTATACAGAATAAAAATATTCCAAAACATGCATCCTGTTTGAAACCAGGCACAAAAAATTTGGCAAAGAAATTAAGTTATGGTCTTGCCTACACCTAGCGAACAGTTTTTTAAATTATATGAGAAAAAAATATTCCATTTTATTTGGAACGGCAAGCCAGACAAAATTAAACAGGCCTATTTATATAATGAATATGAATTCGGAGGACAGAAATGATTAAATATTAAAGCATTAGACCTATCACTAAAAGCTTCAGTCATACAAAAGTTATACTTAAATCCGAACTGGTTCTCTAGCAAATTAGTAAGATTGTCTCACCCAATGTTCAAGAATGGCCTTTTTCCCTTCATTCAGATTACAACCACTCACTTTCAGTTATTTGAAAATATCACTATTTCTAAAACAAGCCATAGAAAGTTGGTTGCAATTTCAATTTAATCCTCCAGAAACGACAGAACAAATAACTCAACAAATATTGTGGTTAAACTCAAATATACTAATTGACAAAAAAAATTATTATTTATTTTTTTATAAAAAAAAAAGGTATAATCTTCGTAAATGATATCATCGGTAGGACTGGTGGAGTTATGTCGCACATGCAGCTAACAAAAACATATGGAAATGTCTGCTCTACCCAAAATTACAACCAAATAATTGCAGCCTTACCACAAAAATGGAAGAGGAAAGTGGAAGGGGGAGAAAGTAAGGAACTTGTCTGTCGGCCTTGCATTAAAGAACATAATTGGTTAAGGAAAACTGTGATAAATAAAAAAGTATATCAGTTTCATTTAAGGACCAAGGGATTGACAGCCGTCCCATATAGATTGCAAAATAGTTAGGAAGAGATTTCTGACGTACCGATCCCATGGCATAGTGTTTATGAACTGATACGCAAACTGACACCGGATTCAAAACTTAGAATCTTTCAATTTAAATGATTATATAAAATTCTTGCTACCAGTAGAATGTTATTTATATGGGGGATACAATCTTCCCAGCTCTGCAGATTTTGCTGCGAAGAGACAGAATCATTAGATCATTTGTTTTGGTACTGTCCATTTGTAGCTTGTTTTTGGAAACAGGTCCAGGAATGGCTAAAGGATTGCAATATTTACCTGGAGCTAACCTTGCAGATAGCATTACTGGGTGATCTGAAAAGTCATAGTCAATCGATCAATGACATAATAATACTTTTAGCAAAAATGTTTATTTTCAATTCACAATCTGTAGAAACAATGAGAATAGAAAGGTTCAGAACTTTTGTAAGACATCAAAGTACAGTTGAAATATATACAGTGAGGGAAAAAAGTATTTGATCCCCTGCTGATTTTGTACGTTTGCCCACTGACAAAGACATGATCAGTCTATAATTTTAATGGTAGGTTTATTTGAACAGTGAGAGACAGAATAACAACAAAAAAATCCAGAAAAACGCATGTCAAAAATGTTATATAAATGTATTTGCATTTTAATGAGGGAAATAAGTATTTGACCCCTCTGCTAAACATGACTTAGTACTTGGTGGAAAAACCCTTGTTGGCAATCACAGAGGTCAGACGTTTCTTGTAGTTGGCCACCAGGTTTGCACACATCTCAGGTGGGATTTTGTCCCACTACTCTTTGCAGATCTTCTCCAAGTCATTAAGGTTTCGAGGCTGACGTTTGGCAACTCAAACCTTCAGCTCCCTCCACATATTTTCTATGGGATTAAGGTCTGGAGACTGGCTAGGCCACTCCAGGACCTTAATGTGCTTCTTCTTGAGCCCATCCTTTGTTGCCTTGGCCGTGTGTTTTGGGTCATTGTCATGCTGGAATACCCATCCATGACCCATTTTCAATGCCCTGGCTGAGGGAAGGAGGTTCTCACTCAAGATTTGATGGTACATGGCCCCGTCCATCGTCCCTTTGATGCGGTGAAGTTGTCCTGTCCCCTTAGCAGAAAAACACCCCCAAAGCATAATGTTTCCACCTCCATGTTTGACGGAGGGGATGGTGTTTTTGGGGTCATAGGCAGCATTCCTCCTCCTCCAAACACAACGAGTTGAGTTGATGCCAAAAAGCTCCATTTTGGTCTCATCTGACCACAACACTTTCACCCAGTTCTCATCTGAATCATTCAAATATTCATTAACAAACTTCAGACTGGCATGTATATGTGCTTTCTTGAGCAGGGGGATCTTGCGGGCACTGCAGGATTTCAGTCCTTCACGGCGTAGTGTGTTACCAATTGTTTTCTTGGTGACTATGGTCCCAGCTGCCTTGAGATCATTGACTAAATCCTCCCGTGTAGTTCTGGGCTGATTCCTCACCGTTCTCATGATCATTGCAACTCCACGAGGTGAGAACTTGCATGGAGCCCCAGGCCGAGGGAGATTGACAGTTATTTTGTGTTTCTTCCATTAGCGAATAATCGCACCAACTGTTGTCACCTTCTCACCAAGCTGCTTGGCGATGGTCTTGTAGCCCATTCCAGCCTTGTGTAGGTCTACATGTACGTCATTTAGCAGACGCTCTTATCCAGAGCGACTTACAAATTGGTGCATTCACCTTATAGCCAGTGGGATAGCCACTTTACAATTATTAATAATTAATTAATATTATTATTATTATTATTATTTTATTTTTTGGGGGGGTGGGGTGGGGTAATCGTGTCCCTGACATCCTTGGAGAGCTCTTTGGTCTTGGCCATGGTGGAGAGTTTGGAATCTGATTGATTGATTGCTTCTGTGGACAGGTGTCTTTTATACAGGTAACAAGCTGAGATTAGGAGCACTCCCTTTAAGAGTGTGCTCCTAATCTCAGCTCGTTACCTGTATAAAAGACACCTGGGAGCCAGAAATCTTTCTGATTGAGAGGGGGTCAAATACTTATTTCCCTCATTAAAATGCAAATCAATTTATAACATTTTCGACATGCGTTTTTCTGGATTTTGTTGTTGTTATTCTGTCTCTCACTGTTCAAATAAACTTACCATTAAAATTATAGACTGATCATTTCTTTGTCAGTGGGCAAACTTACAAAATCAGCAGGGGATCAAATACTTTTTTCCCTCACTGTATGGCAAATAGAAATCCTATATGGATGGTGTTAAAAGATAGATGGGAGGTGTTGAATGGAATTGAAGGATGGGAGTAATAACAACTAACAACAAATAATAACAAGATAACTAATAATGTAAGCATACTGTGTCCATAATAAGTATATAGGTTGTAGGTTGGGAGCTTTTGTGAAAGAGCACAGTTAGAAAGATATGGCATATAGAAGCAAACCGGATGGACATCATGAAAATGATCGGAGAGGTTGAGAGTAAATAATAATATAATAATAGAGTAGAGGAAGTTCAGGAGAAAAAAACAAACAAAATATAATTATTGTAAAATTGACTGTGTCCAAAAAATGTAGATAGTAGGTATAAGCTGGAAGTAGAGGCCAAAGCATTGTTGTTCACTAGTTTACTCCAAGTAGGGAAAGGGTGGTGGGGTTGGAAAGTAATAAAGGGGAATATATATCTTTTTTTTAGGATATGTATGTGTATGTATGTATGTATGTATGTATGTATGTATGTATGTATGTATGTATGTATGTATGTATGTATGTATGTATGTATGTATGTATGTATGTATGTATGTATGTATGTATGTATGTATGTATGTATGTATGTATGTATGTATGTATGTATGTATGTATGTATGTATGTATGTATGTATGTATGTATGTATGTATGTATGTATGTATGTATGTATGTACAATGGGGAAAAAAGTATTTAGTCAGCCACCAATTGTGCAAGTTCTCCCACTTAAAAAGATGAGAGAGGCCTGTAATTTTCATCATAGGTACACGCTCAACTATGACAGACAAAATGAGGAAAAAAATCCAGAAAATCACATTGTAGGATTTTTAATGAATTTATTTGCAAATTATGGTGGAAAATAAGTATTTGGTCAATTAACAAAGTTTCTCAATACTTTGTTATATACCCTTTGTTGGCAATGACACAGGTCAAACGTTTTCTGTAAGTCTTCACAAGGTTTTCACACACTGTTGCTGGTATTTTGGCCCATTCCTCCATGCAGATCTCCTCTAGAGCAGTGATGTTTTGGGGCTGTCGCTGGGCAACACGGACTTTCAACTCCCTCCAAAGATTTTCTATGGGGTTGAGATCTGGAGACTCCAGGACCTTGAAATGCTTATTACGAAGCCACTCCTTCGGTCCGGGCGGTGTGTTTGGGATCATTGTCATGCTGAAAGACCCAGCCACGTTTCATCTTCAATGCCCTTGCTGATGGAAGGAGGTTTTCACTCAAAATCTCACGATACATGGCCCCATTCATTCTTTCCTTTACACGGATCAGTCGTCCTGGTCCCTTTGCACAGAAAACAGCCCCAAAGTATGATGTTTTCACTCCCATGCTTCACAGTAGGTATGGTGGTCTTTGGATGCAACTCAGCATTCTTTGTCCTCCAAACACGACGAGTTGAGTTTTTACCAAAAGGTTATATATTTTGGTTTCATCTGACCATATGACATTCTCCCCAATCCTCTTCTGGATGCACTCTAGCAAACTTCAGACGGGCCTGGACATGTACTGGCTTAAGGGGACACGTCTAGCACTGCAGGATTTGAGTCCCTGGCGGCGTAGTGTGTTACTGATGGTAGGCTTTGTTACTTTGGTCCCAGCTCTCTGCAGGTCATTCACTAGGTCCCCCGTGTGGTTCTGGGATTTTTGCTCACCGTTCTTGTGATCATTTTGACCCCACGGGGTGAGATCTTGAGTCGAGCCCCAGATCGAGGGGAGATTATCAGTGGTCTTGTATGTCTTCCATTTCCTAATAATTGCTCCCACAGTTGATTTCTTCAAACCAAGCTGCTTACCTATTGCAGATTCAGTCTTCCCAGCCTGGTGCAGGTCTACAATTTTGTTTCTGGTGTCCTTTGACAGCTCTTTGGTCTTGGCCATAGTGGAGTTTGGAGTGTGACTGTTTGAGGTTGTGGACAGGTGTCTTTATACTGATAACAAGTTCAAACAGGTGCCATTAATACAGGTAACGAGTGGAGGACAGAGGAGCCTCTTAAAGAAGAAGTTACAGGTCTGTGAGAGCCAGAAATCTTGCTTGTTTGTAGGTGACCAAATACTTATTTTCCACCATAATTTGCAAATAAATTCATTAAAAATCCTACAATGTGATTTTCTGGATTTTCTTTTCTCAATTTGTCTGTCATAGTTGACGTGTACCTATGATGAAAATTACAGGCCTCTCTCATCTTTTTAAGTGGGAATTTGCACAATTGGTGGCTGACTAAATACTTTTTTTCCCACTGTATGTATGTATGTATGTGTGTATGTATGTATGTGTGTGTGTATGTGTGTATATGTGTATATATATGTGTATACAGTATATATATATATGTGTATGTGTATGTATGTATGTATGTATGCATATACAGTGGGGAGAACAAGTATTTGATACACTGCCGATTTTGCAGGTTTTCCTACTTACAAAGCATGTAAAGGTCTGTAATCAAAAATCCAGAAAATCACATTGTATGATTTTTAAGTAATTAATTTGCATTTTATTGCATGACATAAGTATTTGATACATCAGAAAAGCAGAACTTAATATTTGGTACAGAAACCTTTGTTTGCAATTACAGAGATCATACATTTCCTGTAGGTCTTGACCAGGTTTGCACACACTGCAGCAGGGATTTTGGCCCACTCCTCCATACAGACCTTCTCCAGATCCTTCAGGTTTCGGGGCTGTCGCTGGGCAATATGGACTTTCAGCTCCCTCCAAATATTTTCTATTGGGTTCAGGTCTGGAGACTGGCTAGGCCACTCCAGGACCTTGAGATGCTTCTTACGGAGCCACTCCTTAGTTGCCCTGGCTGTGTGTTTTGGGTCGTTGTCATGCTGGAAGACCCAGCCACGACCCATCTTCAATGCTCTTACTGAGGGAAGGAGGTTGTTGGCCAAGATCTCGCGATACATGGCCCCATCCATCCTCCCCTCAATACAGTGCAGTCGTCCTGTCCCCTTAGCAGAAAAGCATCCCCAAAGAATGATGTTTCCACCTCCATGCTTCACGGTTGGGATGGTGTTCTTGGGGTTGTACTCATCCTTCTTCTTCCTCCAAACACGGCAAGTGGAGTTTAGACCAAAACACTCTATTTTTGTCTCATCAGACCACATGACCTTCTCCCATTCCTCCTCTGGATCATCCAGATGGTCATTGGCAAACTTCAGACGGGCCTGGACATGCGTTGGCTTGAGCAGGGGGACCTTGTGTGCACTGCAGGATTTTAATCCATGACGGCGTAGTGTGTTACTAATGGTTTTCTTTGAGACTGTGGTCCCAGCTCTCTTCAGGTCATTGACCAGGTCCTGTAATGTAGTTCTGGGCTGATCCCTCACCTTCCTCATGATCATTGATGCCCCACGAGGTGAGATCTTGCATGGAGCCCCAGACCGAGGGTGATTGACCATCATCTTGAACTTCTTCCATTTTCTAATAATTGCGCCAACAGTTGTTGCCTTCTCACCAAGCTGCTTGCCTATTGTCCTGTAGCCCATCCCAGCCTTGTTCAGGTCTACAATTTGATCCCTGATGTCCTTACACAGCTCTCTGGTCTTGGCCAATGTGGAGATGTTGGAGTCTGTTTGATTGAGTGTGTGTGTGGACAGGTGTCTTTTACAGGTAACAAGTTCAAACAGGTGCAGTTAATACAGGTAATGAGTGGAGAACAGGAGGGCTTCTTAAAGAAAAACTAACAGGTCTGTGAGAGCCGGAATTCTTACTGGTTGGTAGGTGATCAAATACTTATGTCATGCAATAAAATGCAAATTAATTACTTAAAAATCATACAATGTGATTTTCTGGATTTTTGTTTTAGATTCCGTCTCTCACAGTTGAAGTGTACCTATGATACAAATTACAGACCTCTACATGCTTTGTAAGTAGGAAAACCTGCAAAATCGGCAGTGTATCAAATACTTGTTCTCCCCACTGTATACATATATATATATATATATATATATATATATATATATAAAAACATGGGGGATTGGAAGTAATGCAGACAATTACATTGATGGAAGTTACAATCTATCTGCAATATTAAGCTGATCTACCCCCAAAGAAGAAGAAGAAAAAATAAATAATAAATAATAATAATAATAACGTTTTTGTCCTAAATACAAAGTGTTATGTTTGCGGCAAATCCAATACAACACATTACTGAGTACCACTCTCCATATTTTCAAGTATAGTGGTGGGTGCATTATGTTATGGGTATGCTTGTAATTGTTAAGGACTGTGGAATTTTTCAGGATGAAAAGAAATGGAATGGAGCTAAGCACAGGCAAATCGTAGTGGAAAACCTGGTTCAGTCTGCTTTCCACCAGACACTGGGAGATGAATTCACCTTCAGCAGGACAGTAACCTGAAGCACAAGGCCAAAGATACACTGGAGTTGCTTACCAAGAAGACGGTGAATGTTCCTGAGTGGCGGAGTTACAGTTTTGACTTAAATATACTTGAAAAGCTATGGCAAGATCTGAAAATGGTTATAAACAACCAATTTAACAGAGCTTGAAGAATTTTGAAAAGAATAATGGGCAAATGTTGCACAATCCAGGTGTGGAGAGCTCTTAGAGACTTACCCAGAAAGACTCACAGCTGTAATCACCGCCAAAGGTGCTTCTACAAAGTCTTGACTCAGGGGTGTGAATACTTATGTAAATGAGATGTTTATGACATTTGCAAAAATGTCTAAAAATATGTTTTCACTTTGTTATTATGGGGTATTGTGTGTAGAAAAAAACATATTGAATCCATTTTGAATTCAGGATGTAGCACAAACAAAATGTGGAATAAGTCAAAGGGTATGTAGACTTTCTGAAGGTTTAAGAGTGGGCTCTTTGCCTTTTAAAGAGTGGGCTCTTTGCCTTTTTGCAGATTAAAATCTTACATTTTTGGTTGATTGACAATGGATCCCTGTTTAAAGTATCCTCCCTTTTACATGAAATCATACAGAGTTAGATACAATTTCAATTTCATCCTCCAGAAAAGGCAGATCTTACCGCAAATAATATGGCAAAACTCCAATATACGGACAAAAAAAAATAACAATGTAGAAGTAGGGTATAATATTTAGGCAGGACATTGTAAACAAGAATGGTAAAATGATGTCACACAAGCAACTAACAACAGTGTATGGAGGTGTATGATCAATACAAAATGGTAACCAACAAAATTGGAAGAGATGATTACTCAAAGAATATATCAAAGAATTAGTCTGTCTGCCACCCATTAAACATCATAACTGGCTAAAATGATTAGTATAAATCGAAATATGTATCAGTTTAACTTAAGGTCAAAAGATTTGACAGCAATACCAGTATGAAAAATGTATGCACTCACTAACTGTAAGTCGCTCTGGATAAGAGCGTCTGCTAAATGACTAAAATGTAAAATGTAAAAATAAAATTCAAGTCAGTTGGGAACACGTTTTTGGATGTCCCAATACCTTGTCATCGGGTCTATGAACTGACATACACTGAGTATACAAAACATTAAGAACATCTGCTTTTTCCATGACATAGACTGATTGTGTATGTGTGCCATTCAGAGGGTTAATGGACAAGACAAATATTGTAAGTACCTTTGAACGGGGTATGGTTTTTCACGGAATCATGGTAATCTCTGTAAATACTCTCCCCATCCATACAACCAGCTGGGTTCTCAGTACATCGCGCACACAAGAATAAAGAACTCACCGGGAAGAAGAAAGGTGTTGGTTTATGTTTCATGATTAACTACTCATGGTGTGATTTTGATAACGTACAGGAACTCAAGTCCTTTTGTTCACCTGACCTAGAATACCTCACAATCAAATGCTGACCGTATTACCTCCCAAGAGAGTTCTCTTTGGTTATAGTCACAGCCGTGTATATTCCCCCTAAAGCTGATACCACGACGGCCCTCAAGGAACTACACTGGACTTTGTGCAAACTGTAAACCACATATCCTGAGGCCGCATTTATTGTAGCTGGGGATTTTAACAAAGCAAATTTGAGGAAAAGGCTAACGAAGTTCTATCAACACATTGCCTGTAGTACTCGCACTTCAAAAATTCTCAACCCATTGTTACTCTCCCTTCCGGGATGACTACAAGGCCCTCCCCCGTCCACCCATCGGCAAATCAGATCATGACTCCATTCTGCTTCTCCCTTCCTATAGGCAGAAACTCAAACAGGAAGTACCAATGCTAAGGTCTATTCAACGCTGGTCTGACCAATTGAAATCCATGCTTCAAGATTGTTTTGATCACACGGACTGGGATATGTTCTGGGTTTTCTCTGAGAATAACATTGATGTATACACGGACACAGTTCATCAGGAAGTTATAGGGGATGTTGTTCCCTCTGTGACTATTAAAACCTACCCAAACCAAAAACCGTGGATAGATGGCAGCATTCGCGCAAAACTGAAAGCGCGAACCACGGCAAGGTGACTGGGTATATGGTTGAATACAAACAGTGTAGTTATTCTCTCCGTAAGGCAATCAAACAGGCAAAACGTCAATATAGAGACAAAGTGGGGTCGCAATTCAACGGCTCAGACACAAGACGTATGTGGCAGGTTCTACAGACAATCACCGATTACAAAGGGAAAACCAGCCACTTCGCGGACACCGACGTCTTGTTCCCTTACAAGCTAAACACCTTCGCCTGCTTTGAGGATAACACATTGCCACCGACGCGGCCCACTCCCAAGGACTGTGGGCTCTCGTTCTCCGTGGCCGATGTGAGTAAAACGTTTAAGCACGTTAACCCTCGCAAGGCTGCCGGCGCAGACGGCATCCCTAGCCACGTCCTCAGAGCATACGCAGACCAGCTGGCTGGAGTGTTTACGGACATATTCAATCTCTCCCTGTCCCAGTCTGCTGTCCCCACTTGCTTCAAGATGTCCACCATTGTTCTTGTACCCAAGAAAGCAAAGGTAACTGAAATAAATGACTATCGCCTTGTAGCACTCACTTCTGTCATCATGAAGTGCTTTGAGAGGCTAGTTAAGGATCATATCACCTCTACCTTACCTGTCACCCTAGACCCACTTCAATTTGCATACCACCCCAATAGATCCACAGACGACGCAATCGCCATCGCACTGCACACTGCCCTAATCTATCTGGACAAGAGGAATACCTATGTAAGAATGCTGTTTTTTACATTTACATTTACATTATTTAACAGACGCTCTTATCCAGAGTGACTTACAAATTGGTATGCTGCTGTTCATTGACTGTGGCTTGCGAAAGTATTCACCCCCCTTGGCATTTTTCATATTTTGTTGTCTTACAACCTGGAATTGTAGGCCTCCTGTAGCTCAGTTGGTAGAGCATGGCGCTTGCAACGCCAGGGTTGTGGGTTCGATTCCCACGGGGGGCCAGTATGGAAAGAAAATGTATGCACTCACTAACTGTAAGTCGCTCTGGATAAGAGCGTCTGCTAAATGACTAAAATCTAATTAAAATGGATTTTTTGGGGGTTTGTATCATTTGATTTACACAACATGCCTACTACTTTGAAGATGCAAAATATTTTTTCTTGTGAAACAAACAAGAAATAAAGCAAAAAACTGAAAACTTGAGCGTGCATAACTATTCACCCCCCGAAAGTCTATACTTTGTAGAGCCACCTTTTGCAGCAATTACAGCTGGAAGTCTCTTGGGGTATGTCTCTATAAAGTTGGCACATCTAGCCACTGGGATTTACGCCCATTCTTCAAGGCAAAACTGCTCCAGCTCCTTCAAGTTGGATGGGTTCCGCTGGTGTAAAGCAATCTTTAAGTCATACCACAGATTCTCAATTGGATTGAGGTCTGGGCTTTGTTTGTTGTGGTGCCATATTCTTTCCATTTTTTTATGATGGATTTAATGGTGCTCCGTGGGATGTTAAAAGTTTAGGATATTTTTTTATAACCCAACCCTGATCTGTACTTCTTCACAACTTTGTCCCTGACCTGTTTGGAGAGCTCCTTGGTCTTCATGGTGCCGCTTGCTTGGTGGTGCCCCTTGCTTAGTGGTGTTGCAGACTCTGGGGCCTTTCAGAACAGGTGTATATATACTGAGATCATGTGACAGATCATGTGACACTTAGATTGCACACAGGTGGACTTTATTTAAGTAATTATGTGACTTCTCAAGGTAATTGGTTGCACCAGATCTTATTTAGGGGCTTCATAGCAAAGGGGGTGAATACATATGCACACACCACTTTTCTGTTATTTATTTTGTAGAATTTTTTGAAACAAGTTATTTTTTTCATATCCCTTCACCAATTTGGACTATTTTGTGCATGTCCATTACATGAAATCCAAATAAAAATCTATTTAAATTACAGGTTGTAATGCAACAAAATAGGAAAAACGCCAAGGGGGATGAATACGTGGTCCTCTGTAGCTCAGCTGGTAGAGCACGGCGCTTGTAACGCCAAGGTAGTGGGTTCGATCCCCGGGACCACCCATACAAAAAATGTTTTATGCACGCATGACTGTAAGTCGCTTTGGATAAAAGCGTCTGCTAAATGGCATATTATATTATTATTAATACTTTTGCAGGGCACTGTAGGTACAAGCTAATAACAAGGTATATATGCTATCTTATTGAACAAGCAACTTTACTCAAATAATGATGTGTGCGCTAGGCATCTCTCTCCAGCTCTCTCCAGGTTGTTGTGCTGCTTGGCTGGCTAGCTGCTCAATGGTTTCCTCCAGATATTGCCACTGTTCTCGCTCACACTGCAGTGCACACTGCCACCATCAGCTGTGTGCCTCCGCCAGTTCCAGAAAGTCCCCTCCTTGCATACGTACTGTAAATATGATGAATGATAGATTGGCAAGGAAATCCTCTTCGTCTTCACTGTCCAACTGCATTGTCAAGGAGCTGGAACCAGCAGAAGAGGATGGAGTGGCCTTAAAGCTGTATGCTGCTCTGGTGCCAAACTGCTGCAGAACTTCACTTGGTAGTTTATGCTGGTAACAGGTATCACCAGCCAGCTTCAGTCCATACCGCATCCAGGAGTATGGAGTTGAGAGTGTGCAGTGACATTCTATTTCTTAACTTTGACTTGACTACACTCATTTGGCTGTACAGCTGTTCAACCTCCGCATTTGAGTGTGGCAAGGAGAGGGCAGCGAGTGCAGCTTTGCACAGTTCTTCAAATGGATTTGACCCGGAAGAGTCCGTGTAGTTATTCACTTCACTCCAAAACTCAACTGTATTTTCAGTTGAGTCCCACCTAAACAGATGAATGTTTCTCCATTGGGAAACAATTGTATCAATGGTTTGGGGCTGGTACCCCAGTAGCTCAGCTACTTTAATAATTTCAGTGGGGCCTTTATTGTGCTTTAGTGTTTCCTTAACACTGAACAAGGCTATGTTTCACAAGGCTTCTAGGTTGTCTGGGAGCCTTGCTTGCAGCTCTTAAAGCAACAATGTAGTTGATGCACTGTCTCCGAATGACCTTTTTGTCCTCTGGCGCAAGACTGAGTTGGTACACCGTGCTCTCAAAGGTACCAAAGGTATGGTGATGGACAGAGATGTCCATCAATGGCATCCTTCAGGACATCCATTTTTGCCATAGGGTTGACTACTCTGCTGCAAATTGATGGTAAGAGGTGTACCAGATTGTCCAAAAGCTTGACAGGATCTGTTTGCTCTCCCTCAAATGACTTCACTGCAACTTGTACGTCAGACAGCGTTGATTTCGAGAATGTCATGTAGACATAGTTGGTCTTGTCCATGTACATGGCGTGGAGCACATCCACCATGTAGCAATGCTCACTGGCCTTGGTCAACTCAAAATTGAGTTTCTGGCCACAATTAATGGTGGCATACACTGCTTTGTACGCCTCACGCTGTTTTGGGGAAATCGGAAACCAGTTGTAGGTTTCCCTGATTAAGTACTCAACACTCCTAGGGATGGTTTATTTGGATGCTGCACTGACAGCCAATTGTAAAGAATGGCACACACAGCGGATGAGTACCAAATTGGGCAATGCACATTCTTCCTTTAAAATCTTGTGCACCCCGTTGTGCACCTCAGTCATCACGGACGCATTATCAGTGCCAATACCCTGAAGATTCTCTTTTTTAAGGTTACACTTCTCAAGAAACTCAACTACCGCCTTTGCTATTGATCTGGCATTGCCCCCCCTCCAATTCAACCAGCCCGAGAAATGTGGACACAACAGTTCTTTTTTAGCACTGAAATACCGAATCACCACACCCAGGTATTTCGAGACGCTGACATCAGTGGACTCATCCAAAAGGAGACTGAACTTCTCATCCCCCACATCTGATGTTACCCTTTTGAGAAAATAAGGAGCCAGTACTCCCCTAATCATTTCTGTGCACTTGGTGCATTTGGAAGTTTGTTGCTGCCACAGAATCTGAAAAGGCAGCTTTGCAAGCCATACCTAAATGGTTGCATGCTAGCAGCGAACAATGCTCCGCAATGGCCATTGCCATAGTAGCTTCTGCGCTTTTGCAGTTATCCACTTTCTTAACCAACTGTGGTAATGTAGACTGCGTTGCGGGGTTGTACAGTTTTGATTTATTTATTTGCTTTGCTGTAGCACAATGTTTTTTGATGTCATACATTTTTGCAAGCATATCTGATTTGCAGTACGCACAGTATGCCCAACAATCATCCCCAATTACTTGCTTCAGCCACCCTTTAAATTCAGGCACAGACTCCCACTATTTTCTGTACTTCTGGCTGTACAATTTTGATTGAGACATGTTGATTGAAGTTGTAAGTTCTGTTCAAGATCAAACATTCGTGACCAACTATATTCATTGGGTTTGTCTCGTTGAACGCATACTACTGCTGCTGCAGTCAGCCAACAATGATTTGCAATTTGCTGAAATTGCTGCTGGCCTGCTGCTGCCTGTGCACGAGCTGAGCAACTGCTGCTGACGTCACTCACAATGCACTTTTGCAGCCAGGCATGTGTGTTGTGACTGCGTGTGTGACAGATACATTTTTTTTTGTGTCATTTAGAGGGAAAATGCATGCATTTTAGCGTTTGAGTCACTTTTGAAAAGTTGCTAAAAGTTCCAAATAAATGTGTAAAAATAGCTACAGTGGGGAAAAAAAGTATTTAGTCAGCCACCAATTGTGCAAGTTCTCCCACTTAAAAAGATGAGAGAGGCCTGTAATTTTCATCATAGGTACACGTCAGCAATGACAGACAAATTGAGAAAAAAAATCCAGAAAATCACATTGTAGGATTTTTTATGAATTTATTTGCAAATTATGGTGGAAAATAAGTATTTGGTCACCTACAAACAAGCAAGATTTCTGGCTCTCACAGACCTGTAACTTCTTCTTTAAGAGGCTCCTCTGTCCTCCACTCGTTACCTGTATTAATGGCACCTGTTTGAACTTGTTATCAGTATAAAAGACACCTGTCCACAACCTCAAACAGTCACACTCCAAACTCCACCATGGCCAAGACCAAAGAGCTGTCAAAGGACACCAGAAACTAAATTGTAGACCTGCACCAGGCTGGGAAGACTGAATCTGCAATAGGTAAGCAAATTGGTTTGAAGAAATCAACTGTGGGAGCAATTATTAGGAAATGGAAGACATACAAGACCACTGATAATCTCCCTTGATCTGGGGCTCCACGCAAGATCTCATCCCATGGGGTCAAAATGATCACAAGAACGGTGAGCAAAAATCCCAGAACCACACGGGGGGACCTAGTGAATGACCTGCAGAGAGCTGGGACCAAAGTAACAAAGCCTACCATCAGTAACACACTACGCCGCCAGGGACTCAAATCCTGCAGTGCCAGACGTGTCCCCCTGCTTAAGCCAGTACATGTCCAGGCCCGTCTGAAATTTGCTAGAGTGCATTTGGATGATCCAGAAGAGGATTGGGAGAATGTCATATGGTCAGATGAAACCAAAATAGAACTTTTTGATAAAAACTCAACTCGTCGTGTTTGGAGGACAAAGAATGCTGAGTTGCATCCAAAGAACACCTTACCTACTGTGAAGCATGGGGGTGGAAACATCATGCTTGGGGTTGTTTTTCTGCAAAGGGACCAGGACGACTGATCTGTGTAAAGGAAAGAATGAATGGGGCCATGTATCGTGAGATTTTGAGTGAAAACCTCCTTCCATCAGCAAGGGCATTGAAGATGAAACGTGGCTGGGTCTTTCAGCATGACAATGATCCCAAACACACCGCCCGGGCAACGAAGGAGTGACTTCGTAAGAAGTATTTCAAGGTCCTGGAGTGGCCTAGCCAGTCTCCAGATCTCAACCCATAGAAAATCTTTGGAGGGAGTTGAAAGTCCGTGTTGCCCAGCGACAGCCCCAAAACATCACTGCTCTAGAGGAGATCTGCATGGAGGAATGGGCCAAAATACCAGCAACAGTGTGTGAAAACCTTGTGAAGACTTACAGAAAACGTTTGACCTGTGTCATTGCCAACAAAGGGTATATAACAAAGTATTGAGAAACTTGTGTTATTGACCAAATACTTATTTTCCACCATCATTTGCAAATAAATTCATTAAAAATCCTACAATGTGATTTTCTGGATTTATTTTTCTCATTTTGTCTGTCATAGTTGACGTGTACCTATGATGAAAATTACAGGCCTCTCTCATCTTTTTAAGTGGGAGAACTTGCACAATTGGTGGCTGATTAAATACTTTTTTTCCCTCTCTCTCTCTCTCTCTCTCTCTCTCTCTCTCTCTCTCTCTCTCTCTCTCTCTCTCTCTCTCTCTCTCTCTCTCTCTCTCTCTCTCTCTCACTCTCTATTTTTCCCTTTACATCTATCTTTCTCACTGTCCAAAGTATTGAGAAACTTTTGTTATTGACCAAATACTTATTTTCCACCATAATTTGCAAATAAATTCATTAACAATCCTACAATGTGATTTTCTGGATTTCTCATTTTGTCTGTCATAGTTGACGTGTCCTATGATGAAAATTACAGGCCTCTCTCATCTTTTTAAGTGGGAGAACTTGCACAATTGGTGGCTGACTAAATACTTTTTTTCCCCACTGTACATGTTACCTCAATTACCTCGACTAACCGGTACCCCGCACATTGACTCTGTACCGGTACCCCCTGTATATAGCCTCCCTACTGTTATTTTATTTTACAGTTGCTCTTTAATTATTTGGTATTTGTATTTCTTACTCATCTATTTTTTACTTAACACTTAAAACTGCATTGTTGGTTAAGGGCTTGTAAGTAAGCATTTCACTGTAAGGTCTACACCTGTTGTATTCGGCGCATGTGGCAAATACAATTTAATTTGATTTGAGGTCCAGGAATGGTTGTTATGTCATAATATCAGGGTTCAGATGGACCTGCAAACTGTATTGTTAGGGGATCTGAAAAAACACAATCAGTCAATGGGAAATATCATTATACTCTCAGGTAAGGTATTTATTTTTAGTGCTATAGCGTCAGAAATGTTACAAATAGGGAGGTTCAGGACTCTCGTAAGACATCATAGTAAAATGGAGGGATGTATTACAGAAGGAAATAGCAAAATGGTATTATACTGGGAAAGATGGGTTAATCTGTGGACATCGGAGGGTTGGCGTTAAGATCAGAATGAAAAGTGGATTGGCCACTGTGGGTGAAAATCCAGCACTTGAAGAAAGAAGAAATTAGGAATATACAGTACCAGTCAAAAGTTTGGACATGCCTACTCATTCAAGGGTTTTTCTTTATTTTTACTATTTTCACATTGTAAATTAATAGTGAAGACATCAAAACTATGAAGTAACACATATGGAATCATGTGGTAACCAAAAAAGCGTTAAACAAATCTAAATATATTTTAGATTTTAGATTCTTCAACGTAGCCATCCTTTGCCTTGATGACAGCTTTGCACACTCTTGGCATTCTCTCAACCAGCACTTGTTGGCTGCTTTTCCTTCACTCTGCGGTCCAACTCATCCCAAAACATCTCAGTTGGGATGAGGTTGGGTGATTGTGGAAGCCAGGTCATCTGATGCAGCACTCATCACTCTCCTACTTGATCAAATAGCCCTTACACAGCCTGGAGGTGTGTTGGGTCATTGTCCTGTTGAAAAACAAATGATAGTCCCACTAAGCACAAACCAGATGGCGTATTGCTGCAGAATGCTGTGGTAGCCATGCTGGTTAAGTGTGCCTTGAATTCTAAATAAATCACTGACAGTGTCACCAACAAAGCACCCCCACACCATCACACCTCCTCCTCCATGCTTCACGGTGGGAACACACATGCAGAGATCATCCGTTCACCTACTCTGCGTCTCACAAAGACTCAGCGGTTGGAACCAAAATCTCAAATTTGGACTCATCAGACCAAAGGTCAGATTTCCACTGATCTAATGTCCATTGCTCATGTTTCTTGGCCTAAGCAAGTCTCTTCTTCTTATTGGTGTCCTTTAGTAGTGGTTTCTTTGCAGCAATTCGACCATGAAGGCCTGATTCACGCAGTCTCCTCTGAACCGTTGTTGTTGAGATGTGTCTGTTACTTGAACTCTGTGAAGCATTTATTTGGGCTGCAATTTCTGAGTTGCAGTTAACTCTAATGAACTTATCCTCTGCAGCAGAAGTAACTCTGGGTCTTCCTTTGCTGTGGCGGTCCTCATGAGAGCCATCACAGCTCTTGATGGTTTTTGCGACTGCACTTGAAGAAACTTTCAAAGTTCTTAAATGTTTTGTATTGACTGACCTAAATGTCTTAAAGTAATGATGGAGTGTCGTTTCTCTTTGCTTATTTGAGCTGTTCCTTGTCACAACACAACTGATTGGCTAAAAACGCATTAAGAATGAAAGAAATTCCACAAACTAACTTTTACCAAGGCCCACCTGTTAATTTAAATGCATTCCAGGTGACTACCTCATGAAGCTGGTTGAGAGAATGCCAAGAGTGTGCAAAGCTGTCATCAAGGCAAAGAGTGGATCCTTTGAAGAATCTCAAATATAATATCTATTTTGATTTGTTTAACACTTTTTTGGTTACTACATGATTCCATATGTGTTATTTCATAGTTTTATTATTAATTAATTAAATAATTAGTTTTGATATCTTCACTATTATTCTTCAATGTAGAAAATAGTAAAAATAAAGAAAATCCCAGGAATGAGTAGGTGTGTCCAAACCTTTGACTGGTACTGTATGTATAATTATTTAACTACAGGCATCGTAGATGTGAGCGAAATAGCTGTAAGTAGCAGTAGAATATTGTTGTCCGTTAGTTAACTCCAATTAGGGTAGGGATGGGGGCCAAAAACAACAACTTGCGGAACAGTTTTTGCTGTTGCTGACTCTTTTCATAAACCATGGAAAAACAAACATGAATACTGATAATGATCAGTGTGTATATCTCAGTCCCTGACACAGCACATAGCAGTCTCTGTCTTATGACCTACAGCATTTGATTCCACTGTCGACATGTTAAACAATAACTGAGAATAGGATTATTGGTCTAACTGTTGTGTTTGTGCTGTTACAATGTTTGACAAAGATCTTGCAATGATGTTGTGTTTTTCTGACATATTGAGTTGAGGAAGTCTATCTGTTAGGTGTGTCTCCCATGGGAACTCTGGGACAGCTGTAAGGTGAGAGCATCAGGAATGCTCGTCAGCAGAATCATAGCATGGTAACGTTTAGTGAGCGTTTGAACAAAACTGTTGACTAAGGATTGACATTACCTTCCCATGATATGATGGCATAGTGGTGAATTACAGGAAATACATGGAGAATACTCTGTTGGTCTGAGAAACATTCATTGTCTCTTTATCTCTCTGTTTCTCTGTTTCTTTGTTTCTCTCTCTGTGTTTTTGTCTCTTTGTGTCTCTGTCTGTTTGTCTGGGAGATATGGAGGTAGAGAGAGACAGAGACTGGGAGATATGGAGGTAGTGAGAGACACAGACTGGGAGATATGGAGGTAGAGAGAGACAGAGACTGGAAGGTATGGAGGTAGAGAGAGACAGAGACTGGGAGATATGGAGGTAGAGAGAGAGAGACTGGAGGATATGGAGGTAGAGAGAGACAGAGACTGGGAGATATGGAGGTAGAGAGAGACAGAGACTGGGAGATATGGAGGTAGAGAGAGACATAGACTGGGAGATATGGAGGTAGAGAGAGACAGAGACTGGGAGATATGGAGGTAGAGAGAGAGAGACTGGGAGATATGGAGGTAGAGAGAGAGAGACTGGGATATATGCAAGGTGAGAGCATCAGGAATGCTCGTCAGCAGAATCATAGCATGGTAACGTTTAGTGAGCGTTTGAATAAAACTGTTGACTAAGGATTGGCATTACTTTCCCATGATATGATGGCATAGTGGTGAATTACAGGAAATACATGGAGAATACTCTGTTGGTCTGAGAAACATTCATTGTCACTTTATCTCTCTGTTTCTCTGTTTCTTTGTTTCTCTCTCTGTGTTTTTGTCTCTTTGTGTCTCTGTCTGTTTGTCTCTTTCTGTCTCTCTGCTTCTATCTGTCTCTCTGTCTGTCTGTTTATCGCTCTCATATTAGTGTCATGAGGTTTGAAACACGACCAGAACCACAAGCTGCCTTCTTCCCCTTGGTTTGGATAGAGATGAACTTGTCCATATCTTTTTGGCTTCTTTAAATGTTTGCTTATATAATATAATTTGTCTTTATTTATTATTATTCTTTGTGTCTGGAATGGTTCTAGACTTGTGCATGTATGTGTATTTCCGTGTGTGTGTTTCTGTCTGTGTGTGTGTATGTGTGTGTGGCTGCTCTGTGTGTGTGTCTCAGAGGATTGTGGAGAGCATATGGTAACATGGTGCCATGGCACAGCCCACTGCCTCTGACATGAACACACACAACACAGAGGAGGGCCTGAGGGAGAGGAGACGGGGACTCTATCTCTCTATCTACCCCTTTACATCTCTCTGCTTCCCTCTCTCACTCTCCCTCCCTCCCTCTCTCTCTCTCTCTCTCTCTCTCTCTCTCTCTCTCTCTCTCTCTCTCTCTCTCTCTCTCTCTCTCTCTCTCTCTCTCTCTCTCTCTCTCTCTCACTCTCTCTTTTTCCCTTTACATCTATCTTTCTCACTCTCACTGTCCAGAATTACCAGTCTCTTTCTCCATCTTTTGCTCTCACCCACACTTTTTTCTCAAAGTATTGACGGTAAGAACACAGTTTTCGCTTTTCTTTTCCACCAGTTTAAATGAGGCTGTGTGTATTTTGCCAGACAATCCTGGGACGGTGGGTGTGTGTATGCGTTTCTCCTCCTCCTTCCCATCCTTCCAGTCTCCCCTCCCTTTCACCTTCTCTCCTTCTCTCTTTCCTTCCCTTCCTGTCAGAGAGTTCTCCTCTTGCCCCCTTCTACATCTTTCTCTCCTCCTCCCTCCCACTCTACCCATTCTTATCTCATTTTCTCTCCCATCCACGCTGCTCCCAATCCCTCTTCCCCTCTCTCTCCCCCTGTTTCCCTCCCTCTCTCCCCCACCATCCAGATGTGTTAATCAGTTCGCCCTGTTAACACATGATTCTCTCCATATGTCTGCTGCAGCGCAAGGACTCCACTGGGGAGACCGGCCTGTGTGTGAGTGAGTTTGTGTGTGTATGTGTGTGTGTGTTTGTGTGCAATGTGCGTGTGAATACAATTGTTTGTGTATTTGCAAGTTTGTGAGTATGTGCATGTGTATTCATGTGTTTATGTGTGTGTGTGTGTGTGTGTGTGCGTGTGTGTGTGTGTGTATGTGTGTGCATCCAGCAGGTCCTCTCCGTTGGGATGTAGTGTGGCTGTCAGTTCGAATCAGCCTCTTCTCCCCATGAGTGAATGCAGTAATCCAGGGGTTGGCCCTCTCTCTCTTTCTGTGTGTGTGTGTGTGTGTGTGTGTGTGTGTGTGTGTGTGTGTGTGTGTGTGTGTGTGTGTGTGTGTGTGTGTGTGTGTGTGTGTGTGTGTGTGTGTGTGTAAGCGTGCTAATCTAGGGGAGGGCCCTGCCTAACATCCCATGAAAACACTCCATTCACCAGCAATTAGAGCCTGGGGCCCTGGATCCACCTCTAAACCTCCACTGGGAGAAAGACAGACAAAGGAGGGGAGGGGGAGAGCGAGAGAGAGAGCAGAGAGAGAGCGAGAGAGAGAGCGAGAGAGAGAGAGAGAGATGGGGAGGAGGGGAGGAGATTGGGAGAGCATGCAGTGTTATCATAGAAGAGATAATCGTCCAGCCCTTGACTTTGTTTGAGAGAGGGAACAAGGGAGATATGGAGGTAGAGAGAGACAGAGACTGGGAGATATGGAGGTAGAGAGAGACAGAGACTGGGAGATATGGAGGTAGAGAGAGACAGAGACTGGGAGATATGGAGGTAGAGAGAGACAGAGACAGGGAGATATGGAGGTAGTGAGAGACAGAGACTGGGAGACATGGAGGTAGAGAGAGACAGAGACTGGGAGATATGGAGGTAGAGAGAGACAGAGACTGGGAGATGTGGAGGTAGAGAAAGACAGACGGAGATATTGAGGTAGAGAGAGACAGAGACTGGAGGATATGGAGGTAAAGAGAGACAGAGACTGGGAGATATGGAGGTAGAGAGAGACAGAGACTGGGAGATATGGAGGTAGAGAGAGACATAGACTGGGAGATATGGAGGTAGAGAGAGACAGACACGGGGAGATATGGAGAGATAGAGACAGGGAGATATGGAGGTAGTGAGAGACAGAGACTGGGAGATATGGAGGTAGAGAGAGACAGAGACTGGAAGGTATGGAGGTAGAGAGAGACAGAGACTGGGAGATATGGAGGTAGAGAGAGAGCGAGACTGGGATATATGGAGGTAGAGAGAGACAGAGACTGGGAGATATGGAGGTAGAGAGAGAGACTGGGAGATATGGAGGTAGAGAGAGACAGACAGAGACTGGGAGATATGGAGGTAGAGAGAGAGAGACTGGGATATATGGAGGTAGAGAGAGACAGAGACTGAGAGATATGGAGGTAGAGAGAGAGAGACTGGGATATATGGAGGTAGAGAGAGACAGAGACTGGGAGATATGGAGATAGAGAAAGACAGACAAAGATATGGAGAGATAGAGTCAGGGAGATATGGAGGTAGTTAGAGACAGAGACTGGGAGATATGGAGGTAGAGAGAGACAGAGACTGGAAGGTATGGAGGTAGAGAGAGACAGAGACTGGGAGATATGGAGGTAGAGAGAGAGAGAGACTGGGAGATATGGAGGTAGAGAGAGACAGAGACTTGGAGATATGGAGGTAGATAAAGACTGACGGAGATATGGAGGTAGAGAGAGACAGAGACTGGAAGGTATGAAGGTAGAGAGAGACAGACACTGGAAGATATGTAGGTAGAGAGAGACAGACACGGGGAGATATGGAGGTAGAGAGAGACAGAGACAGGGAGATATGGAGGTAGAGAGAGAGAGACTGGGAGATATGGCGGTAGAGGGAGACAGAGACTGGGAGATATGGAGGTAGAGAGAGACCGAGACTGGGAGATATGGAGATAGAGAAAGACAGACAAAGATATGGAGGTAGAGAGAGACAGACTGAGAGATATGAAGGTAGAGAGAGACAGACATGGGGAGATATGGAGGTAGAGAGAGACAGAGACAGGGATATATGGAGGTAGAGAGAGACAGAGACTGGGAGATATGGAGGTAGAGAGAGACAGAGACTGGGATATATGGAGGTAGAGAGAGAAAGAGACTGGGAGATATGGAGGTAGTGAGAGAGAGACTGGGAGATATGGAGGTAGAGAGAGACAGAGACTGGGAGATACGGAGGTAGAGAGAGACAGAGACTGGGAGACATGGAGGTAGTGAGAGAGAGACTGGGAGATATGGAGGTAGAGAGAGACAGAGACTGGGAGATATGGATGTAGAGATAGAGAGACTGGGAGATATGGAGGTAGTGAGAGACAGACTGGGAGATGTGGAGGTAGAGAGAGACAGAGACTGGGAGATACAGAGGTAGAGAGAGAGAGACAGTGAGATATAGAGGTAGAGAGAGACAGAGACTGGGAGATATGGAGGTAGAGAGAGACAGAGACTGGGAGATATGGAGGTAGTGAGAGAGAGACTGGGAGATATGGAGGTAGAGAGAGACAGAGACTGGTAGATATGGAGGTAGAGAGAGACAGAGACTGGGAGATATCGAGGTAGTGAGAGAGAGACTGGGATATATGGAGGTAGAGAGAGACAGAGACTGGGAGATATGGAGGTAGAGAGAGAGAGAGACTGGGAGATATGGAGGTGAGAGAGACGAGCTTGGAGATATGGAGGTAGATAAAGACTGACGGAGATATGGAGGTAGAGAGAGACAGAGACTGGGAGATATGGAGGTAGAGAGAGACAGAGACTTGGAGATATGGAGGTAGATAAAGACTGACGGAGATATGGAGGTAGAGAGAGACAGAGACTGGAAGGTATGAAGGTAGAGAGAGACAGACACTGGAAGATATGTAGGTAGAGAGAGACAGACACGGGGAGATATGGAGGTAGAGAGAGACAGAGACAGGGAGATATGGAGGTAGAGAGAGAGAGACTGGGAGATATGGAGGTAGAGAGAGACAGAGACTGGGAGATATGGAGGTAGAGAGAGATAGAGACTGGGAGATATGGAGATAGAGAAAGACAGACAAAGATATGGAGGTAGAGAGAGACAGACAAAGATATGGAGGTAGAGAGAGACAGACATGGGGAGATATGGAGGTAGAGAGAGACAGAGACAGGGATATATGGAGGTAGAGAGAGACAGAGACTGGGAGATATGGAGGTAGAGAGAGAGAGAGACTGGGATATATGGAGGTAGAGAGAGAAAGAGACTGGGAGATATGGAGGTAGTGAGAGAGAGACTGGGAGATATGGAGGTAGAGAGAGACAGAGACTGGGAGATACGGAGGTAGAGAGAGACAGAGACTGGGAGATATGGAGGTAGTGAGAGAGAGACTGGGAGATATGGAGGTAGAGAGAGACAGAGACTGGGAGATATGGATGTAGAGATAGAGAGACTGGGAGATATGGAGGTAGTGAGAGACAGACTGGGAGATGTGGAGGTAGAGAGAGACAGAGACTGGGAGATACAGAGGTAGAGAGAGAGAGACAGTGAGATATAGAGGTAGAGAGAGACAGAGACTGGGAGATATGGAGGTAGAGAGAGACAGAGACTGGGAGATATGGAGGTAGTGAGAGAGAGACTGGGAGATATGGAGGTAGAGAGAGACAGAGACTGGTAGATATGGAGGTAGAGAGAGACAGAGACTGGGAGATATGGAGGTAGTGAGAGAGAGACTGGGATATATGGAGGTAGAGAGAGACAGAGACTGGGAGATATGGAGGTAGAGAGAGAGAGAGACTGGGAGATATGGAGGTAGAGAGAGACAGAGACTTGGAGATATGGAGGTAGATAAAGACTGACGGAGATATGGAGGTAGAGAGAGACAGAGACTGGAAGGTATGAAGGTAGAGAGAGACAGACACTGGAAGATATGTAGGTAGAGAGAGACAGACACGGGGAGATATGGAGGTAGAGAGAGACAGAGACAGGGAGATATGGAGGTAGAGAGAGAGAGACTGGGAGATATGGCGGTAGAGGAGACAGAGACTGGGAGATATGGATGTAGAGATAGAGAGACTGGGAGATATGGAGGTAGTTAGAGACAGACTGGGAGATGTGGAGGTAGAGAGAGACAGAGACTGGGAGATACAGAGGTAGAGAGAGAGAGACAGTGAGATATAGAGGTAGAGAGAGACAGAGACTGGGAGATATGGAGGTAGAGAGAGACAGAGACTGGGAGATATGGAGGTAGTGAGAGAGAGACTGGGAGATATGGAGGTAGAGAGAGACAGAGACTGGGAGATATGGAGGTAGAGAGAGACAGAGACTGGGAGATATGGAGGTAGTGAGAGAGAGACTGGGATATATGGAGGTAGAGAGAGACAGAGACTGGGAGATATGGAGGTAGAGAGAGAGAGAGACTGGAAGGTATGGAGGTAGAGAGAGACAGAGACAGGGAGATATGGAGGTGGAGAGAGACAGAGACTGGGAGATGGAATGATGTGTAAGTGATCCAAACTCAAAAATCAAATCAAATCAAATTGTATTTGTCACATGCGCCGAATACAGCAGGTGAAATGCTGACTTTCAAGCCCTTAAACAACAATGCAGTTCAATAAACAGAGTTAAGAAAATATTTACTAAATTAACTAAAGTAAAAGTTATTGTGTAAAAGTTACACAATAAAATTACATAACAATAACGAAGCTATATACAGGGGGTACCGGTACCGAGTCAATGTGCGGGGGTACAGGTTAATCGATGTAATTTGTAAAATGACTTTGCATTGATAATTAACAGCTAGTAGCAGCAGTGTAAAAACAAAGGGGGTGGGGGGTGGTCAATGTAAATAGTCCGGGTGGCCATTTGATTAATTGTTCAGCAGTCTAATGGCTTGGGGGTAGAAGCTGTTAAGGAGCCTTTTGGAACTAGACTTGGCGCTCCGGTACCGCTTGCCATTTGGTAGCTGAGAAAACAGTCTATGACTTGGGTGACTGGAGTCTTTGACAATGTTTTGGGCCTTCCTCTGACACCGTCTAGTATATAGGTCCTGGATGGCAGGAAGCTTGGCCCCATTGATGTACTGGGCCGTACGCTCTACCCTCTGTAGTGCCTTACGGTCAGATGCTGAGCAGTTGCCATACCAGGCGGTCATGCAACCGGTCAGGATGCTCTCTATGGTGCAGCTGTATAATTTTTTGAGGATCTGGGGACCCATGCCAAATCTTTTCAGTCTCCTGAATGGGAAAAGGTGTTGTCGTTTCCTCTTCACGACTGTCTTGGTGTGTTTGGACCTTGATAGTTCGTTGGTGATGTGGACACCAAGGAACTTGAAACTCTCGACCCGCTCCACTACAGCCCCGTCGATGTTAATGGGTGCCTGTTCGGCCATCATTGTCCTATAGTCCACGATTAGCTCCCTTGTCTTGCTCACGTTGAGGGAGAGGTTGTTGTCCTGGCACCACACTGCCAGGTCTCTGACCTCCTCCCTATAGGCTGTCTCATCGTTGTCGGTGATCAGGCCTACCACTGTTGCGTCGTCAGCAAACTTAAGGATGGTGTTGGAGTCGTGCTTGGCCACGCAGTCGTGGGTGAACAGGGAGTACATGAGGGGACTAAGCACGCACCCCTGAGGGGCCCCGGTGTTGAGAGTCAGCGTGGCAGATGTGTTGTTGCCTATCCTTACCACCTGGGGGCGGCCCGTCAGGAAGTCCAGGATCCAGTTGCAGAGGGAGGTGTTTAGTCCCAGGGTCCTTAGCTTAGTGATGAGCTTTGTGGGCGCTATGGTGTTGAAAGATGAGCTGTAGTCAATGAACAGCATTATCATGAGGAACAGCATTCTCACATAGGTGTTCCTTTTGTCCAGGTGGGAAAGGGCAGTGTGGAGTGCGATTGAGATTGCGTCATCTGTGGATCTGTTGGGGCGGTATGCGAATTGGAGTGGGTCTAGGGTTTCCGGCATGATGGTGTTGATGTGAGCCATGACCAGCTTTTCAAAGCACTTCATGTCTACCGACGTGAGTGCTATGGGGCGGTAATCATTTAGGTATGTTACCTTAGCTTTCTTGGGCACAGGGACTATGGTGGTCTGATTGAAAAATGTAGATATTACAGACTCGGTCAGGGAGAGGTTGAAAATGTCAGCGAAGACACTTGCCAGTTGGTCCGCGCATGCTTTGAGTACACGTCCTGGTAATCCGTCTGGCCCTGTGGCTTTGTGAATGTTGACCTGTTTAAAGGTCTTGCTCACACCGGCTACAGAGAGCGTGATCACATAGTCGTCCGGAACAGCTGGTGCTCTCATGCATGCTTCAGTGTCACTTGCCTCGAAGCGAGAATAAAAGGCATTTAGCTTATCTGGTAGGCTCGCGTCACTGGGCAGCTCGCGGCCCTGCTCAAGCCCTGCCACATCCGAAGAGCGTCAGAGCCGGTGTAGTAGGATTCAATCTTAGTCCTGCCTGTTTGATGGTTCGTCTGAGGGCATAGCAGGATTTCTTATAAGCGTCCGGATTAGTGTCACGCATCTTGAAAGCGGCAGCTCTAGCCTTTAGCTCAGTGCTGTTGTTGCCTGTAATCCATGGCTTCTGGTTGGGATATATACGTACGGTCACTCTGAGGACGACGTCGATGTACTTATTGATGAAGCCGGTGACTGAGGTCGTATACTCCTCAATGCCATTGGATGAATCCCGGAACATATGTTCCAATCTGTGCTAGAAAAACAGTTCTGTAGCGTAGCATCCACGTCATCTGACCACTTCCATATTAAGCAAGTCACTGGTATTTCCTGCTTTAGTTTTTGCTTGTAAGTAGGAATCAGGAGGATAGAATTATGGTCAGATTTGCCAAATGGAGGGCGAGGGAGAGATTTGTATGCGTCTCTGTGTGTGGAGTAAAGGTGGTCTAGAGTTTTTTTCCCCTCTGGTTGCACATGTGACATGCTGGTAGAAATGAGGTAAAACGGATTTAAGTTTGCCTGCATTAAAGTCCCCGGCCACTAGAAGCGCCGCTTCTGTATGAGCATTTTCTTGTTTGCTTATGGCCTTATACAGCTTGTTGAGTGCTGTCTTCGTGCCAGCATCGGTTTGTGGTGGACGGCTATGAATAATATAGATGAGAACTCTCTTGGTAGATAGTGTGGTCTACAGCTTATCATGAGGTATTCTGCCTCAAGTGAGCAATACCTCGAGACTTCTTTAATATTAGACATTGCACACCAGCAGTTATTGACAAATAGACACACACCCCCACCCCTCATCTCACCAGACGTAGCTGCTCTGTCCTGCCGATGCACGGAAAACCCAGCCAGCTCTATATTATCCGTGTCGTCGTTCAGCCACGTCTCGGTGAAACATGAGATATTACAGTTTTTAATGTCCCGTTGGTAGGATAGTCTTAATCTTAGATAGTTTGTTTTCCAATGATTGCACGTTGGCCAATAATACGGAGGGTATTGATGGTTTATCTATTCGCCGGCTAATTTTTACAAGGCACCCCGCCCCCACTCCCCATTTTTGACGGGGATTTGGGCCTGGTCTCGACAAAGTAGTATATCGTTCGTGTCGGACTCATTAAAGAAAAAATCTTCGTCCAGTTCGAGGTGAGTAATCGCTGTTCTGATGTCCAGAAGCTCTTTTCGGTCATAAGAGATGGTAGCAGCAACAATATGTACAAGAGAAGCGAACAGATTTCCTCCATTAGTGTCCCAACTGAGAGAGAAGATCTGTGTATGTGTGTTATGTTTGTATACATGTAGACTGCAGAAAACATAGTTGTGTGACCCACCACCTGGGTTCGGTCCTATGTAGCAAAATTTTAAATTGTGTTTTTTACATTGGATAAAAGTAGCAACTCCGAGCTAGATAATGGTATATCATACACTGCAGTTGAGGAACAATGGGAAAGTAATTATTCTTTGAAAGTTGATAAACCCCACTTTTGAGAAAATGGCCCTTGAATGTTTTGGTACACTTAATGGAGAGCTCTTCTTTGTCTACACCTATTCAGCATCGCCCACACCCTCTTAAGCCTTAGCCCCACCCATCTCTTTATGGATTCACAAGTGAGGCCATCTGCTAAACAGAGTGAGTAGTGTATAAACAACCAAAAATGTCAATACTAAAAGTGGTAAAAGTAGTAGCCTACAATAAGGAAAAGCTCCAGGCAAAAATACACTTTATCTAGTCCTTGGCCTATATTCTAATCTGACTTTGGTGCAGGTCAGGTTGTTCTTCACATTATCGTCTCTGGTAAACACACACTATATCAAATAAAATCTAACCTTATTTGTCACATGCACAGGATACAGAAGGTGTAAATGGTACAGTGAAATTGTCACTTGCATAGTAGCAATATCAAAAACAGAAAGTGTCCAGATAAAATTATTTTATTAATATTTTATAATTATTAGATGCCGCTTACCCAGACACACTTACTCAGACCACCCCCCAGCCACATCTAGCTAAGTGGATGGGTCACTATTGTCTAGACATGTACACATGTTAATGAAATACAATAGATGGCCGTAATCACCCCCAGACACACCTGGCTAACTTGATGGGTCATGTAATCATCTGGCGAAGTGGAGTCTTTTGTTTAGATAGCTAGCTAAACAATGAACTGGCATAGTCCCAACTCATACTACCACCAATACAAACATTGTCATAGCTGTAGTATGAATCTGCAGGTAGCTAAAGCTAACCAACTATGTTCAATGGTAGCTAGCTAACATTAGGCTATAACTAGCAATGCAAAATGATTTCTGATTCAAATAATATTACTACACAGATCATATATGTAACATTAGCTAGTGAGCTAGCAAAATTCAGGCCATCAATGTTGTTGAGAAAAGTAGCAAAACTTTTGTAGTTCTCGATGGCTAACGTTATATCTTTAAAAACACTGCAGTAGAAAGGACTGTCTACACATACTGAGCAGCTCACGTTATAGACAGAAGCATGCTACATGGCAGACGAATCCAAAATCATCTCCCGGCATGTCCAGCTCATCCATTATCTCAGCCAATCATAGCTAGTGGGAAGGTTCCTGTCTTTTTCCGTGGCTAAACCAACTAGGCTCGTAATTTAACAATTTTATTCGCATTTACAGATGGAATACAAGTTTGTTATTAAGGCACATGAAAGTTCACATGTTCCAGAAGGCATTTCTGCCAAAAAACGCATTTTCCTCTCCTGTGAAGTAGTGACGTGCGACATAAGCCTAGCGTCCTGAAATGGGTCACAGTTGTTAAACAGAGTGTGCCATGAGAAGAACCAACACCTGGAGAGACTGTGGGGGCCTCGCAATATTCTAAAGTGGCATCTGAGAAAGAGGACAGGATGGTGAAAAGCTAGAAAATAAGTTAGAGAGCCATAGAGGTATAATATACCATGAAGGTAAAATGCTGAGATGTAGAGAGAAAAGGAGAAAGAGAGAATAGAAAGGAGGAAGGAAGGAGGGAAGGAAGGAAGGAATGAAAGCAAAGTGCTGTAACAGTAAAAACAGCAGGTGTGTTAGCACGGCAGAGCTCTGCTATTTCAACTATTACTGAGAAGCACTGGGTATTACTCACACTCACAAACCCACACCCAGTCTATAGTGTGCTTACGCTCATGCCATTCCAACCTGCAAGCACACACACAAGCACACACACACACACACACACATTGTAGCACACACTTGACTCCCCTTGCATAACGAGTGCAGAGTGTGTGAGAGAGAGAGAGAAAGAAAGAAAGAGAGAGAGAGAGAGAGAGAGAGAGAGAGAGAAAGAGAGAGAGTGAGAGAGAGAGAGAGAGAGAGGCCTACCTTCAAATCATAGCTATGAGCCATAACCTTGAAAACTCCAGTTTAAAACATTTCTCCCACTTTTTTATTGCTATTTATGTTGACAGCCACTTGGCACTTTGGAACACTCAATCTATCAAAGCGGTTTTCCCCGTTTCAAAACTGCTTCACTGGCTCTTACAGAAACAAAAAAGTCCCTTTAAACATGAATGAAATAGTATTGCTTTTGAACTCGCAGGTCTGACTTCACAATGCCCTCCCCATCCTGTCTTTCCCCTGCACCCCCACTGTCAGTTTAATTATTAATGCCTGTTCCTGAATAGGTTTGTAATAAAGAATAGGTACAGTAAGTAGCATAAAATATTGATTTTGTACATTTCCTTGTGAATTTTTATTCTGTGGAATGATTAAATTTGTCATATTTTTGGCGCTCTGGAGGTTTCTGACAAATTCATCCCATTTTATTGTGTGCACACAACTGGTGCTTCCAATTTGGGAGAATGAATTATGCAGCCGGGGTCGTGTGTGTGTGTGTGTGTGTTGCTCTGTCTTTCTCTATGAGTGTGTGCATTTGGGCTTGTGTATTCGTATACAGCATATTATAAGTATACATCTATATTATGCATACAGGTGTGTGTCTTCCCACGCAGTGAATTTGACTTCGTAGGAAATAGCTGTTACAACCCAAGCACAGATACAGAGGAAGGCAAGACAGTTTCCAAGACAGTGTGTGTCTGTGTGTGTTTCACAGTGCATATTTGTGTGTATGCTGGCTTGAGGGCTGGCTGTGAAGTGGTAATTAACACAATAGTATGATTACCCATGCAGACGACTGGCCACAGGCTACGAGAGAGAGAGAGAGAGAGAGAGAGAGAGAGAGAGAGAGAGAGAGAGAGAGAGAGAGAGAGAGAGAGAGAGAGAGAGAGAGAGAATGAGAGAGAGAGAGGGAAAGAATGAGAGAGAGAGAGAGAGAGAGAGAGAGAGAGAGAGAGAGAGAGAGAGAGAGAGAGACAAAGGTAGAGCGAGAGACAGAGAGAGAGAGCGAGACAGAGAGAGAGAGAGAGAGAGAGACAGAGAGAGTGAGAGAAAGAGAGAGAGAGGGAGACAAGAGAGAGACAGAGAGAGAGAAAAGGGAGAGAGAGAGAGAGAGAGAGAGAGAGAGAGAGAGAGAGAGAGAGAGAGAGAGAGAGAGAGAGAGAGAGAGACAGAGAGAGAGACAGAGAGAAAGGAGGGGAGACAGAAAAGAGAGAGACAGAGAAGAGTGAGACAGAGAGAAGAGAGAGAGAGAGAGCGAGAGAGAGGGAGAGGGAGAGAGAGGGAGAGGGAGAGGGAGAGGGAGACAGAGAGAAGAGAGAGACAGAGAGAAGAGAGAGAGGGGAGACAGAGAAAAGAGAGAGAGAGAGAGAAGAGTGTCTGAAAGAGCAGTTAACTGGGTCTCTCTCCATCCTGCAGCTCATTCTAAAGCACTACATTAAATCAGTTTACCTCTGCCTGGAGTGCTCTGAGGGCAATAACTAATAACTACCCCACTCACCCATCATATACACATGCGTTCATGCACAATAGGGCAGCTTTCTTAACTAATCCTGGAGATCACATATTATAAGGGTAACAAACCTTAATCGTATTCAAGCATCAACACACCTGTTTTAATGACTCATTAATTAAATCAGGTGTGTTGGTGATGGGCTGGAACAAAAATGTGCACTTATGTGGATCTCCATGGCCAGCGAAAACCCCTGGTCTAAACTATTTTATTTTGGAATACATGTTAAAGCTATATTAGTGAAACATAAATATAGCTTTCCAATATTCTGTAGGGATCTCATTGTGCAGGAATCAGGTTTTATTGGTTACAATGAGAACAGGAGAGTAATTGCACCACAGCTGAACTGAAATTTTTTTTTTGTAATATGAATTGTGAGCGGTGCAAAGAAGAGGACTTCATTTTGAGGTTAATATATTTGAGGAGACCTTGAGCATGAGTTGAATGGGATCGATGTGCGTAGGTCGGGGGAAGCCGATGCTGATCAATGAGAAGGGATTTAGCTAGGCGGGGGGTGGCTAGCTGCTGATATAGACTTTATGAATATTAACCAGAAAGGGATCGATAGTGGGACACCACTACACAGCCAAACTGAACAACTGACTTAAAGAGATAGTGGGGGGAGGAGGGGAGGAAGGGGAGGTGTCACACTGTCCACAGACAGGTATATGCAGGTATGAAAGAGAGGAAAAGAAAGAGAGGGATGGATGGAAAGGGAGAGGTGGACAATCACTTGATTTCCATTCTATGGGATATTCAGATATAAAGGAAAATAACCTTTCCACTGCAGGAGTTCATCACAACAAACATGACATATGTTGACCAACAAAAAGGGGTCATGAGACTTGTAGTTCAATATGGGTTTCCTCTGCCTCTTCTCCCTCTCCTTCCCTCCTACTTCCTCCCGCTACTTCCCTCCTCCTTCCTCCCTCTCCTTCCCTCTCCTTCCCTCTCCTTCCTCTCCTTCCCTCTCCTTCCTCCCTCTCCTTCCCTCCTCCTTACTCCCTCTCCTTCCCTCTCCTTCCTCCCTCTACTTCCCTCTCCTTCCCTCCTCCTCCCTCCTTCTCCTTCCTCCCGCTCCCGCTCCTTCCTCCTTTTCCTTCCCTCCTCCTTCCTCCCTCTCCTTCCCTCCTCCTTCCTCCCTCTCCATCCCTCTCCTTCCACCCTCTCCTTCCCTCCTCCCCTTCTCCCCTCTCTGTCCCTCTCCTGCCTCCTCCTCCTTCCCTCTCCTGCCTCCCCCTCCTTCCTTCCTCCTTCCTCCCTCTCATTCCCCCCTCCTTCCTCCCTCTCCTTCCCTCTCCTTCCTCCCTCTCCTCCCCACTCCTTCCCTCCTTCTCCTTCCTCTCGCTCCTTCCTCCCTCTCCATCCCTCTCCTTCCGCCCTCTCCTTCCCTTCTCCCCTCCTCCCCTCCTTCCCTCTCCTTCCTCCCTTATCCTTCCCTCTCCTTCCTCCCCCTCCTTCCTTCCTCCTTCCTCCCTCTCATTCCCTCCTCCTTCCTCTCTCTCCTTCTTTCTCCTTCCTCCCTGTCCTTCCCTCTCCTTCCCCCTCCTTCCTCCCTCTCCTCCCCACTCCTTCCCTCCTTCTCCTTCCTCCCGCTCCTTCCTCCCTCTCCATCCCTCTCCTTCCTCCCTCTCTTTCCCTTCCTTCCTCCATCTCCTTCCCTCCTCCTTGCTCCCTCTCTTTCCCTCTCCTTCCTCCCGCTCCTTCCCTCTCCTTCCTCCCTTTCCTTCCCACTCCTTCCCCCCACTCCTTCCCCCCCACTCCTTCCCTCCTCCTTCCTCCCCCTCCTTCCTCCCTCTCATTCCTTCTCCTTCCTCCCTCTCCATCCCCCTCCTCCCTCTCATCCCCCTCCTTCCTCCCTCTCCTTCCCTCCTCCTTCCTCCCTCTCCTTCCCTCCTCCTTCCTCCCTCTACTTCCCTCCTCCCTCCTCCCTCTCCTTCCTCCCTCTCCTTCCCTCCATCTTCCTCCCTCTTCTTCCCTCTCATTCCACCCCCTCCTTCCCTCCTCCTTCCTTCCTTCCTTCCTTCCTCCCTCTCCTTCCCTTTCCTTCCTCCCGATCCTTCCCTCTTCCTTCCTCCCTCTCCTTCCTTCCTCCCTCACCTTTCCTCTCTTTCCCTCTCCGTCCTCTCTTTCCTTCCTAACTCCTTCCTCCCTCTCCTTCCCTCCCTTTCCCTCTCCTTCCTCCCTTTCCTTCCCACTCCTTCCTCCCTCTCATTTCTCATTCTCCTTTCCTCTCCTCCCTCCCTCTCCTTCCCTCCTCCTTCCTCCCTCTCCTTCCCTCCTCTTTCCTCCCCCTCCTTCCCTCCTTCCTCCTCCCTCTCCTTCCCTAATCCTTCCTCCCACTCCTTCCCTCATCCTTCCTCCCTCTCCTTCCTCTCCTTCCCTCCTCCTTCCTCCATCTCCTTCCTCCTTCTCCTTTCCTTTCCTCTCCTTCCTCCCTCTCCTTCCTTCCTCCTTCCTCCCTCTCCTTCCCTCCTTCCTCCCTCTCCTTCCCTCTCCTTCCTCCCTCTCTTTCCCTCCTCCTTCCTTCCTCCCTCTCCTTCCTTCCTCCTTCCTCCTTCTCCTCCCCCTCCTTCCCTCTCATTCCTCCCCCTCCTTCCCTCCTCCTTCCTTCCTCCTTCCTCCTTCTCCTTCCCTTTCCTTCCTCCCTATCCTTCCCTCTACTTCCTCCCTATCCGTCCCTCTCCTTCCCTCCTCCTTCCTTCCTCTCTTCTTCTCTCTCCTTCCTCCCTCCTTCCCTCTCCTTCCATCTCCATCCTCCCGATCCTTCCCGCCTCCTTCCTCCCCTTCTCCTTCCTTCTTCCCTCTCCTTTCCTCTCTTTCCCTCTCCGTCCTCCCTTTCATTCCCTCCTACTTCTTCCTTCTCTTTCCCTTTCCTTCCTCCCTCTCCTTCCCTCTCCTTCCTTCCTCCTTCCTCCCTTTCCTTCCCTCTCCTTCCCTCTCCTTCCTCCCTCTCCTTCCCTCCTCCCTCTCCTTCCTCCTTCTCCTTTCCTCTCCTTCCTCCCTCTCCTTCCTCCCTCTCCTTCCTCCCTCTCCTTAATCCCTCTCCTTCCCTCCTCCTTCCTCCCTCTCTTTCCCTTCCTTCCTCCCTCTCTTTCCCTCCTCCTTCCTTCCTCCCTCTCTTCCTTCCTCCTTCCTCCTTTTCCTCCTGCTCCTTCCCTCCTCCTTCCTCTCTCTCCGTCCCTCCTCCTTCCTCCCTCTCCTTCCCTCCTCCTTCCTCCCCCTCCTTCCTTCCTCCCTCTCCTTCCCTCCTCCTTCCTCCCCCTCCTTCCCTCCTCCATCCTCCCTCTCCTGCCCTCCTCCTTCCTCCCTTTCCTTCCCTCCTCCTTCCTCCCTCTGCTTCCCTCCTCCTTCCTCCCTCTCCTTCCCTCCTCCTGCCTCCTTCTCCTCCCTCTCCTTCCCTCCTCCTTCCTCCCTCTCCTCCCCTCCTCCTTCCTTCCTCCCTCTCCTTCCTTCCTTCTTCTTCCTTCTCCTCCCTCTCCTTCCCTCATCCTTCCTCCCTCTCCTTCCCTCATCCTTCCTCCCTCCCTCCATGTCTTTTCTGTATTTATCCCTTTCTTAATCTTTGCTGTCAGAACCAGAACCTGTGCTCTATGTAAATAAATCAATACGCAAACAAAGCATGTTTAAAGCACAAAGTGACCTCTCTCCTACTATCTCACACACATGAACGCACACACACACACACACACACACACACACACACACACACACACACACACACACACACACACACACACACACACACACACCTCACTCTAGTAATATCATCCAGCATCTCTGGACCCCCAACAGGTGAACTTGAGACCACCTCAAGGGTATATCGGAATAATGTAGTGTGTGTGTGTGTGTGTGTGTGTGCGTGTAAATAATGTGGTCGCTATTATGGAAACAAATTGGTCTGATGTAACAACAGTATCTGAGTATGAGGGGCTGTCAGTAATGTGTTCTAACATGTACCCCCTAGACCTGTGGTGTGTGTATGTGTCTGTGTGTGTTTGCGTTTTCCTGTTGTCTATGTATCCTGTGGTTGGTTGAAATTGCACTGACAGCAAAATATGGGACTGTCCCGAGAGAAGCAAGGATGAGAGGACAGAGAGAGGATAGCTACAGAGAGATCGGAGACGTAAAGAGGGAGTCCCCACGTTTTCATATTTCTTCTGGCACTCATCTTCTAAATTTGTATTGGAACTATCATGGACTACCCCACGAGTTCTGCTATTTATTCAATGCAACTTCTAAGGCAAATGGAGACAGTTGTCGTAACTGCAGGCAACAGAGATTACGGAGTGTGTTGCCCTTTTTATAACGGAATGTGGTGCCTTCAGTAGATTATGGGGTGTGTTGACGTTTTAATTACAGAGTGTGTTGCCGTCTGTTAGCTGTCAGTCAAACTGTCAGTCAAACTGCTTAAGGTTAGGTGTAAGGTTCAGGTTAGTGTTAAAACTGAAAAACTAAAATTACAAATAGAGTGCCTAGAACTTGGATTGCAACAACATCTCACGGTTTGACCAATTTTACTTCAGATTTTGACGTTTTTCCAAGTTTCTTCAAACATCAAATGTCGAAGTTGCACCAAACGTCACATTTCTAAGTGTTTTGGACAGCATGGGTTGCACCTCCTGCTGCAGCTGCACCTGGGGTTGCATCCCTGCTGCATCTCATTCCAAATGGTGAAGTTTAGAGTTAGGTTTTGGGATAGGGTTTAAACAAAAACAAATTGACGGTTAAGGTTAGGCATGCATTCCAAATGGTTAAGTTATGGTGTCCGCATACATAGGTTCAGTTTGCTCTTAGCAGTACTCAATGAGGCGAATTGAATGTCTGTGCTCGTATACTCCCTTAAAATACCTTCGCTTAAAAAATTAGAAATTATTACTGTTTGTCCCTCTTGAGACACCGTAGCAACAACTACACTTTCTCAAAATAGTCAGAATTAATCTAAGATAACTCAAGAAATCTGTAATTAATTTTGAGGTTTTTGCCGATGAGGTCTTAATCACGCAATTTTACATCTAACTATGACGTTTGGTGCAGTATTGCTCAAGTAAAGAAATCTAGTCGGCTGTCATTTAAGGACAACAAACACTTCATTGAAGAATCACCACTGTTGACCAATCACCGACAATGGGGCGTAGACTTCGGCTACCAAACATCAACAAGCCTCAAGAAAAAATGTTGTGTGCTCGAACAGTCGGAAAAAAACCTAAACGTACCAAAACGAACCAAAACTTCACACAAGTTTTCATAATATATTTACGAACTGTTTCGACTAGGAACCATAGAGTAAGCTTTAATGGTTAAGGTTTGGGATAGGGTAATTTTTTTTTTTTAAAGACGGTCTAGCACTGGGATTGAACACATGACCCTCAGAGCCGGAGTTCGCAGCTTAAGCCCATCCACCATCCCTGTCCACTATGCCTTACCAAAACCCAAGCCTACTTGATGGTAATAGCACTCACCGTTGCCCCTAGTGGCGGGTTTTGAAGGCATCTTCCAATTTCTAAGTGAATCCTGAGAGACCTGGCTGGGGATTGAACCCAAAATGTTTGGTTTTAGTCCATCAACTTAAACCAGTCAATATTTTATGTAAATAGTAAACAGGAGTGGGCAGAGTATCAAATCTTGGGGCACCCCTTTATGTAACTCAAGGAGCTCATATTTGACCCCATCTACCTAGATGGCCAGAGTTCTGCAATTTGATCATTATGAAACCATCAGCAAGAATCAGTACCCAACCTTATCGAGGACAGCTTATTCAACAGAATTACAAAGTTGGCAGCATAATTCTTTCTATCATCTAAGGCATTTGCAATAAAATTTACAACAAGCATGGTAGCCATAGTGGTGCTATGTTTAGGTCTGAATCTGGAATGATTAACCTCTTAAGGATCGGACCCTTTTTTTCAATTTTCGCCTAAAATGACATACCCAAATCTAGGATATGCATATTCTTGATTCCATTTGAAAGGAAACACTTTGAAGTTTGTGGAAATGTGAAATTAATGTAGGAGAATATAACACATTAGATCTGGTTAAAGATAATACAAACAAAAAAACATGTTTTATTTTTAGTTTATTTTTATCATCTATGAAATGCAAGAAAAAGCCCACAATATAATTGTGCAGTTTAGGCGCAGTTTAGATTTTGGCCACTAGATGGCAGCAGTATGTCTGCAAAGTTTCAGATTCACCCAGTGAAGCGTTGCAATACGGGACTATTTTGTATCAATTCTGCCCAAATGTGCCGAATTGGTCAATTGATACATTTTCAAGAACATAACTATAGAGAACATACAAAAATGATATGGTAATACAAAATGTACGTTTACACTCCCTGGAATGTCATACATGAAGCTTATACACTAACTTTCACACATCTAGATGGCCGGGCGGGGTGGATGTGGAGCCAGAGACAGCAGGGGTTCAAACTGTAGAACCCAGTTCCTACATTTGAATATAAAAATTGATTTTATCAAACACAACTATGCTACAACTATGACCACAAGTTCTCAATGGGATTAAGGTCTGGGGAGTTTCCTGGCCATGGACCCAACATTTCGATGTTTTGTTCCCCGAGCAACTTAGTTATCACTTTTGCCTTATGGCAAGGTGCTCCATCAAGCTAGAAAAGGCATTGGTTGTCACCAAACTGTTCTTGGATGGTTGGGAAGAGTTGCTCTCGGAGGATGTGTTGGTACCATTCTTTATTCATGGCTGTGTTCTTAGGCAAAATTGTGAGTGAGCCCACTCCCATGGCTGAAAAGCAACCCCACACATGAATGGTCTCAGGATGCTTTACTGTTGGCATGACACAGGACTGATGGTAGTGCTCACCTTGTCTTCTCCGGACAAGGTGTTTTCCGGATGCCCCAAACAATCGGAAAGGGTTGATTTAGGTGCAATCTTACTAGCAGCAATATCCTTGCCTGTGAAGCCCTTTTTGTGCAAAGCAATGATGACGGCACGTGTTTCCTTGCAGGTAACCATGGTTAACAGAGGAAGAACAATGATTTCAAGCACCACCCTCCTTTTAAATCTTCCAGTCTGTTATTCTAACTCAATCAGCATGGCAGAGTGATCTCCAGCCTTGTCCTCGTCAACACTCATCTGTGTTAACAAGAGAATCACTGACATGATGGCAGCTGGTCCTTTTGTGGCAGGGCTGAAATGCAGTGGAAAAGTTTTATTGGGATTAAGTTCATTTTCATGGCAAAGAGGGACTTTGCAATTAATTGCAATTAATCTGATCCCTCTTCATGACATTCTGGAGTATATGCAAATTGCCATCATCAAAACTGAGGCAGCAGACTTTGTGAAAATTAGTATTTGTGTAATTCTCAAAACTTTTGACCACGACTGTATATGCAGCAGTACATACAGCTGTTTTACCAAAATAATGCAAACTAAATGCTGAAAGTAGTAGCCTAGTTATTTATGCATGCAAATAAAAATACTGAATAGCCGTTTGGCTTAGAATACCGGCACAACTGCGAATGAATGAGAACAGAACCAAACAGCAATATGAAGTAGTAGTCCTAGTAAACAAAATATCAGATTGATAAAGGCATGACACAATCTATATATAGGCTAGTTACATTAACAGTATACAAACACAGTGAACAAAAGGAGAATGAAGATCCAAATAACCAAAACATTGCCTACAGCCTACTACAGTGAGCTGCAGCCATGCACAGCTGTCTTGCCAAATAAATAGGCCTACAGGTCCGCTTCAAACATGGAAAATCACATTGTGTGTCACGTTCGATTACAGATGGGACGGACCAAGGCGCAGCGTGATATGCGTACATGTTTATTAAATATCAAACACAACGACAAAATAACAAACAAAACTAAACGTGACGTCCAAGGCAGCACAACTCAACATAACTTAACACGGAACAAGATCCCACAACCCACTAGTGCCAATAGGCTACCTAAGTATGGTCCCCAATCAGAGACAATGAGCTACAGCTGCCTCTGATTGGGAACCACACCGGCCAACATAGATCTACACGATCTAGATCTAAACATAGAAAATGCAACATAGAACATACCACACAGAAAATACACACCCTGACTCAACAAATACGAGTCCCCAGAGTCAGGGCGTGACAGTACCCCCAAAGGTGCGGACTCCGACCGCACAACATAAACATAACAGGGTAGGGGCCGGGTGGGCATTCCACTTACTCTCCGCCTCCCTGTTGCGCCCCTGGTCTGGTCTGGACCTCGGCGCGCTGCTTCCCCTCTCCTTCCTCCCACAAAGTACCAAGCCCTGTCTGGACCCTGGTGTGGGAGACCCCGAACCTGGAGAGGGGCTGACGTCTGGGTCTGGACTGGAGCCGCTGACCGGAGCTGGACCGGGCACCGGTGGAACATGCACGGGTCGTGCCGGACTGGACACACGCACCACTGGCTTGGTGCGGGGAGCAGGAATGGGCCGGACCGGGCTGGCGACGCGCACCACTGGCCTGGTGCGGGGAGCAGGAACAGGCCGGGCCGGGCTGGCGACGCGCAACACTGGCTTGGTGCGAGGGGCAGGAACAGGCCGGACCGGGCTGGTGATGCGCACCACTGGCTTGATGCGAGGGGCAGGAACAGGCCGGGCCGAGCTGGCGACGCGCACCACTGGCTTGGTGCGGGGAGCAGGAACGGGCCGTACTGGACTGGCGACGCGCACCACTGGCCTGGTGCGGGGAGCAGGAACAGGCCGGGCCGGGCTGGCGACGCGCACCACTGCCTTGGTGCGAGGGGCAGGAACCGGCCGGACCGGGCTGGCGACGCGCATCACTGGCTTGGTGCGAGGGGCAGGAACAGGCCGGGCTGGGCTGGCGACGCGCACCACTGGCTTGGTGCGAGGGGCAGGAATAGGCCGGGCCGGGCTAAGCTGGCGACGCGCACCACTAGTTTGGTGCGAGGGGCAGGAACAGGCCGGGCTGGTGACGCGCACCACTGGCTTGGTGCAAGGGGCAGGAACAGGCCGGACCGGGCTGGCGACGCGCACCACTGGCTTTGTGCGAGGGGCAGGAACAGGCCGGAACGGGCTGGCGACGCGCACAACTGGCTTGGTGCGAGGGGCAGGAACAGGCCGGGCCGGGCTGGACACACGCACCACTGGCTTGGTGCGGGGAGCAGGAACGGGCCGGACTGGACTGGCGACACGCACCACTTCCTTGGAACAAGATCCCACAACCCACTAGTGCCAATAGGCTACCTAAGTATGGTCCCCAATCAGAGACAACGAGCTACAGCTGCCTCTGATTGGGAACCACACCGGCCAACATAGATCTACACGATCTAGATCAAAACATAGAAATTGCAACATAGAACATACCACACAGAAAATACCCACCCTGACTCAACAAATATGAGTCCCCAGAGTCAGGGCGTGACATTGTGATATGGCACAATACACTTCTGTGAATCAAATTCGACCCATGTATTAAATTAAGCAATGCCGGCCTACCATAAAAATGTTTCCAATACGTACAGTTCAATTTACAACCACGAAAACCAACAGGCTACCAAGAAAACCATAATCGTATGTATCTACAGTGCCTTGCAAAAGTATTCATCCCCCTAGGCGTTTATCCAATTTTGTTGCATTACCACCTGTTCTGAAAGGCCCCAGAGTCTGCAACACCACTAAGCAGGGGCACCACCAAGCAAGCGGCACCATGACGACCAAGGAGCTTTCCAAACAGGTCAGGGACAAAGTTGTGGAGAAGTACAGATCAGGGTTGGGTTATAAAAAAATATCCAAAACTTTTAACATCCCACGGAGCACCATTAAATCCATTATTGAAATGGAAAGAATATGGCACCACAACAAACCTGCCAAGAGAGGGCCGCCAACCAAAACTCACAGACCAGGCAAGGAGGGCAATAAACAGTGAGGCAACAAAGAGACCAAAGATAACCCTGGAAAGCTGCAAAGCTCCACTGCGGAGATTGGAGTATTTGTCCATAGGGCCACTTTAAGCCGTACACTCCACAGAGCTGGGCTTTACAGAAGAGTGGCCAGAAAAAAGCCTTTGCTTAAAGAAAAAAAAAGCAAACACGTTTGGTGTTTGCCAAAAGGCATGTGGGAAACTCCCCAAACATATGGAAGAAGGTACTCTGGTCAGATGAGACTAAAATTGAGCTTTCTGGCCATCAAGGAAAACGCTATGTCTGGCTCAAACCCAACACCTCTCATCCCCCTAAGAACACCATCCCCACAGTGAAGCATGGTGGTGGCAGCGTCATGCTGTGGGGATGTTTTCCATCGGCAGGGACTGGGAAACTGGTCAGAATTCAAGGAATGATGGATGGAGCTAAATACAGGGAAATTCTTGAGGGAAACCTGTTTCAGTCTTCCAGAGATTTGAGACTGGGACGGAGGTTCACCTTCCAGCAGGACAATGACCCTAAGCATACTGCTAAAGCAACACTCAAGTGGTTTAAGGGGAAACATTTAAACATCTTGGAATGATCTAGTCAAAGCCCAGACCTCAATCCAATTGAGAATCTGTGGTATGACTTAAAGATTGCTGTACACCAGCGGAACCCATCCAACTTGAAGGAGCTGGAGCAGTTTTGCCTTGAAGAATGGACAAAATTCCCAGTGGCTAGATGTGCCAAGCTTATAGAGACATAACCCAAGAGACTTGCAGCTGTAATTGCTGCAAAAGGTGGCTCTATAAAGTATTGACTTTATAGAGTTATGCATGCTCAAGTTTTCAAAGTGGTAGGCATGTTATGTAAATCAAATTATACAACCCCCCAAAAAATCCATTTTAATTCCATGTTGTAAGGCAACAAAATAGGAAAAATGCCAAGGGAGGTGAATACTTTCGCAAGCCACTGTATTTGGATGCTGGATGCTGGATGCTGACGGGAGAGGTTGTGTTTTCTCTAGCAGGAGGTAAGCTTGGCTTCTTATATGGTGTTGAGTAAAGCTTAAACCATGTATTTAGATTGTAGGTAGGTATTGTAGTTAGGTATTATAGGTAGTTTACTCAGGTAGTTATTGTAGGTTATTGTAGGTAATTATTGTAGGTAAGGACTGTATTCGGCGGACCCCGGCGAAGCACGAGGCTAGCTTACCCACTACTTGGACCAACAAAGCTAGCTAGCTAGCGGGTAGTTACTGGTAACTTTTAGCAACTGTGGTTAGCTGTTTCCAATGTTATTTCACGCTTAAGAGTACCTGTAATTGAGCCAGCTAGCTGCCACCATTCAGCTGTTTTTTCTAACCTCATTCGATCATTAACGTTAGGTGGCTGGTAGCTGCTGTACTTAATTTCGCTACTGATTGCAGTCTGCCAGTTTGGCTTTATACATAGCTTGGGCTTTGTCGAGTAAGGCTTAAACTATGTATTTAGATTGTAGTTAGGTACTATAGGTAGGCATCGTGGGCTGTATATTATTAAGTAGTATAGGTAGGCATCGTGGGCTGTTGTGGGTAGCTGTTGTGTAGTTATTGTAGGTTACTTTTGTATTCGCGGTGCCGGTGTAGCACGAGCTAGCTAGCTAACTCACCTCCTGGATTAGCTGGCTGAGTAGCTATTAGCAACGGTTGCAACTAAAAACAATATCCTTTTAGCCAGCTACACTCGCTTGCAGCGAACGCCGTTTTCAAACAAAGTCAACACAGCAGCCATTGCTAGCCAGCCAACACTACCAGCTGGCTGTACTGTGGTAGCTAAATACAATATATTTGTGCTAGCTACCCAACGTTTAATCATTGCTGCGTTATGAAAGGTAAGCTTGGCTTCTTATATGGTGTTGAGTTAAAGCTTAAACCATGTATTTAGATTGTAGGTAGGTATTGTAGTTTGGTATTATAGGTAGTTACTCAGGTAGTTATTGAAGGTTATTGTAGGTAATTATTGTAGGTAAGGACTGTATTCGGCGGGACCCCGCGAAGCACGAGGCTAGCTTACCCACTACTTGGACCAACAAAGCTAGCTAGCTAGCTACCGGGTAGCTACTGGTAACTTTTTGCAACTGTGGTTAATTGTTTCCAATGTTATTTCATGCTTAAGAGTACCTGTGATTGAGCCAGCTAGCTGCTACCATTCAGCTGTTTTTCTAACCTCATCCGAGGCATTAACGTTAGGTGGTTGGTAGCTGCTGTACTTAATTACAGCTACTGATAACAGTCTGCTGTAGTTTGCAACAATTCTAATTTCTAAAGTGGAAGTTGGGAGAGTTTTACTCGGGTGGTTCAGTGAAACAATTATAGTTTCTGAGGTGGAAGTTGGGAGAGTTATATATATATATTTTTTTTTTGGTGAGGGAGGCCTGCTCTCTCCTTTCCCTGATGTTTAGTTCATTTCATTCCGATCTCCTCTGCATTATTGTAGCCATCTGCTGCAGCCTGTCAACTATGCCTCTGCCTATCCCTGTTCTCTCCTCTCCGCACAGGCTACACAAACGCCTCACACCGCGTGGCTGCTGCCTCTCTAACCTGGTGGTCCCTGCACGCACCACACACCTGGAGTTCCAGGTCTCAGGCAGCCTCTGGAACTGCCATTCTGCCGCCAACAAGGCTGACTTCATCCCAGCCTATGCTACCCTCCAGTCCCTCGACTTCCTGGCGCTGACGGAAACATGGATTACCACTGAAAACACTGCTACTCCTACTGCTCTCTCCTCGTCTGACCATGTGTTCTCGCATACCCAGAGCATCTGGTCAGAGGGGTGGTGGCACAGGAATCCTCATCTCTCCCAAGTGGTCATTCTCAATTTTTTCCCCTAACCCATCTGTCTATCTCCTCATTTGAATTCCACGCTGTCACAGTCACTAGCCCATTTAAGCTTAATATCCTTGTCATCTATCGCCCCTCCAGGTTCCCTTGGAGAGTTCATCAATGAGCTTGACGCCTTGATAAGTTCCTTTCCTGAGGATGGCTCACCCTTCACAGTTTTGGGGGATTTCAACCTCCCCACGTCTACATTTGACTCATTTCTCTCTGCCTCCTTCTTTCCACTCCTCTCCTCTTTTGACCTCACCCTCTCACCATCCCCCCCACTCACAAGGCAGGCAATACGCTTGACTTCATCTTTACTAGATGTTGCTCTTCTACTAATCTCACTGCAACTCCCCTCCATGTCTCCGACCACTACTTTGTATCCTTTTCTCTCTCGCTCTCCTCCAACACTACTCACTCTGCCCCTACACAGATGGTAACACGCCGCCGCAACCTTCGCTCTCTCTCTCCCACTACTCTCTCCTCTTCCATCCTATCATCTCTTCCCTCTGCTCAATCCTTCTCCCTCCAATCTCCTGATTCTGCCTCAACCCTCCTCTCCTCCCTTTCTGCATCCTTTGACTCTCTGTGTCCCCTATCCTCCCGGCCGGCTCGGTCCTCCCCTCCAGCTCTGTGGCTTGATGACTCATTGCGAGCTCACAGAACAGAGCTCCGGGCAGCTGAGCGGAAATGGAAGAAAACTAAACTCCCTGCCGACCTGGCATCTTTTCACTCCCTCCTCTCTACATTTTCTTCATCTGTTTCTGCTGCTAAGGCCACTTTCTACCACTCTAAATTCCAAGCATCTGCCTCTAACCCTAGGAAGCTCTTTGCCACATTCTCCTCACTGCTGAATCCTCCCCCCCTCCTCCCTCTCTGTGGATGACTTTGTCAACCACTTTGAAAAGAAGGTTGACGACATCCGATCCTCGTTTGTTAAGTCTAATGACACTGCTGGTCCTGCTCACACTGCCCTACCCTATGCTTTGACTTCTTTCTCCCCTCTCTCTCCAGATAAAATCTTGCGACTAGTGACTGCAGGCCGCCCAACAACCTGCCCGCTTGACCCCATCCCCTCCTCTCTTCTCCAGACCATCTCCGGTGACCTTCTCCCCTACCTCACCTCGCTGATCAACTCATCCTTGACCGCTGGCCATGTCCCTTCCGTCTTCAAGAGAGCGAGAGTTGCACCCCTTCTCAAAAAACCAACACTCGATCCCACTGATGTCAACAACTACAGACCAGTATCCCTTCTTTCTTTTCTTTCCAAAACTATTGAGCGTGCCGTCTTTAGCCAACTCTCTTGCTATCTCTCTCAGAATGACCTTCTTGATCCAAACCAGTCAGGTTTCAGGACTGGTCATTCAACTGAGACTGCTCTTCTCTGTGTCACGGAGGCTCTCCGCACTGCTAAAGCTAACTCTCTCTCCTCTGCTCTTGTCCTTCTAGACCTGTCTGCTGCCTTTGATACAGTGAACCATCAGATCCTCCTCTCCACCCTCTCCGAGCTGGGCATCTCCGGAGCGGCTCACTCCTGGATTGCGTCCTACCTGACCGGTCGCTCCTACCAAGTGGCGTGGCGAGAAGCTGTCTCCGCACCACGTGCTCTCACCACTGGTGTCCCCCAGGGCTCAGTTCTAGGCCCTCTCCTTTTCTCCCTATACACCAAGTCACTTGGATCTGTCATATCCTCACATGGCCTCTCCTATCATTGCTACGCTGACGATACACAACTAATCTTCTCCTTTCCCCTTCTGATAACCAGGTGGCGAATCGCATCTCTGCATGTCTAGCCGACATATCAGTATGGATGACGGATCACCACCTCAAGCTGAACCCTGGCAAGACGGAGCTGCTCTTCCTCCCGGGGAAGGACTGCCCGTTCCATGATCTCGCCATCACGGTTGACAACTCCGTTGTGTCCTCCTCCCAGAGTGCGAAGAGCCTTGGCGTGACCCTGGACAACACCCTGTCGTTCTCCGCTAACATCAAGGCGGTGACCCGATCCTGCAGGTTCATGCTCTACAACATTCGGAGAGTACGACCCTGCCTTACACAGGAAGCGGCACAGGTCCTAATCCAGGCACTTGTCATCTCCCGTCTGGATTACTGCAACTCGCTGTTGGCTGGGCTCCCTGCCTGTGCCATTAAACCCCTACAACTCATCCAGAATGCCGCAGCCCGTCTGGTGTTCAACCTTCCCAAGTTCTCTCACGTCACCCCCTCCTCCGCACACTCCACTGGCTTCCAGTTGAAGCTCGCATCCGTTACAAGACCATGGTGCTTGCCTATGGAGCAGTGAGGGGAACGGCACCTCCGTACCTTCAGGCTCTGATCAGTCCCTACACCCAGGCGAGGGCATTGCGTTCATCCACCTCTGGCCTGCTGGCTCCCCTTCCTCTGCGGAAGCATAGTTCCCGCTCAGCCCAGTCAAAGCTGTTCGCTGCTCTGGCACCCCAATGGTGGAACAAGCTCCCTCATGACGCCAGGACAGCGGAGTCACTCACCACCTTCCGGAGACATTTGAAACCCCACCTCTTTAAGGAACACCTGGGATAGGATAAAGTAATCCTTCTACCCCCCAAAAAAAAAAAAAAATATATATATATATATATATATATAATTGTAAAGTGGTTGTCCCACTGGATATAGGGTGAATGCACCAATTTGTAGTCGCTCTGGATAAGAGCGTCTGCTAAATGACGTAAATGTGCCCTTGAGCAAGGCACTTAACCCTAATTGCTCCTGTAAGTCGCTCTGGATAAGAGCGTCTGCTAAATGACTAAAATGTAAATGTAAAATGTATTTCTATGATGAAACATCCCTGATATGTAGCTATACCCAAGGGCGTCATTTGGGTTCTTGCATTGGAATTATATTGATTTCTGCTTATACTGTATCACGCTATAGAGTACCACAATAAACATAAAAGTTCAAATGCTTTTGACCAAGAAGTAAGAGGTTGGCGCGAAATTACTGCTGTGCTCTATCAGCAGCATGGACAGCGCCCTACACACTAAAGCAAGATTTATTTTTAAACCAACTAGCTGAATTGTTTCTTATCTTACATTTGCAGCCTCCTTGATGCTCTGTGGCACTTCCTGAGTTATCAATCGATCATTCCATTCTCCCTGAAATCTTCTTGTAAGATCCCCCTCATATGCGAGTTGGATTAGTTAAGCTTTCCTCAGGTGTAGCATGCTTCTTCTGTGCTAACGTTTGTCAAAGTGGAAAATGAGTTCTCCCATGTAGCTTAATCAGTGTCAATCTCACTCATGAGCCCAATGATTTCATGTTGAATATTGTGTGATGTGTATGTGGCATTGTGGGGTATGGTGCTAAACACTTTGGCAAGTTTCTTGTATTTTTGGAGAGTATATTCCATTATAAACTGAAAAAGTCCACTGCCCCCCTCCCCTGTTGACTCTATCATGTCCAATGTACCCATCAGTGGTTGCTGGTTTAAAACAAGGAACTCAATAATGTCCACAATCGCGGACACATACTGTACATGCGAGTTCTTGCCAGCTGCCCATCATTAACAAGTGTTGACACCTCAGTACACATACCAGAACTTGTCTTTCTTTCTACAGTGCAGTGCATTTCAAATGCTCTTTGCTTGATGCGTGCCTAGCTAATCCTTTGGTACTATCAATAGCATGCTTCCTGTTAGAATACCCAGCTTGGGTGAAGGCCTTGTCTGCGTTAGCATTGGACCTAACACATACATTTCGACATGGGAAACAAAATGCTTCATCTTCAGTAACTGAGTATTCCAGCCACTCTCTTCCTATGAACCAGTTGCTATTAAAGGAACGTTTTTGGACAGAAAACCTGCAGCTAGGGTAGGATTCTAGGCTAACCTGGGTTGGCTCCTCTGATCCAAGATCGTCAGGAACAGTCGAAGGTGGATGGGGCCGTGGAGCCATTATCCTGGCTTGCTTGTGGGCGTGCTGGCAGTATTTTACATTAAAATTTTAGTCATTTAGCAGACGCTCTTATCCAGAGCGACTTACAGTTAGTGAGTGCATACATTATTATTTTTATTTATTTTTCATACTGGCCCCCCGTGGGAAACGAACCCACAACCCTGGCGTTGCAAATGCCATGCTCTACCAACTGAGCTACATCCTTGCCGGCCATTCCCTCCCCTACCCTGGACGACGCTGGGCCAATTGTGCGCCTCCCCATGGGTCTATGGCAGCATATAGCAGCAGTTCGGTTGTGGATTAATAATTCAGCATAGCAAGTTTGTATGAAGGTCTGGTTATTAAATGGGTAAATAGTTTAATCCATTCTCCATTTCATGAATTTATTCACAGGTAAAAAGTAACATGCTCTAAAGCGCTCTGGTGACTAACACATTTTGCTGCCCTGTTTCTAATTGTTCACATGGCTGGGAGAACCTATTCAAGTAAGTAAATACATTTTGAAAATATAAAAAAATATGTATTATTAGCTAACTAGTTACAGTTCAGGCTAACTCAAATGAGCTGCTAACATAGGTAGCTAGCTATCTAGCCGACTTGAAATACTGTATAGCTAGCTATGTGAATTAAAGATCACCAGCTACGTCACTTCATATTAACTAGCTGTCTTTATCATTGTAAAAAACAAACTCCAAATGCATTTGTGGGTAGCTAGCTAACAGCCATGGAAGATGGTGAAAGGATAGCAGCTCAGACTGTCAAAGAAGGGAGAGAGTAGTGTCACGTTGTATAATGATTTGAAGACAGGCGCAGGAATACGTATTAGGGGTTTGATTTACTCTACCCAACACAAGGTACGTCATGAAAAATGATGGAGAAGAAGCCCAAAACAAACACGTGTATATTTAACACAGGGATGTAACCCAAACAAAAGAGCGAGGTGTAAACCTCCAAACAAATACACGGGACGAGACAAGTAATCACAAGAGCACAATACACGGTACGCACGAGACCAACGGACATGGGACAAGACAGTCCGGGGTTGGTGGTAATGATCCATGTCAGTGACCACTAGAAAGCTGGTGACGTAGACCTCCGGAACTGGTGAATGGAATGAGCAGCAGTACCGGGGGAATCCGGCTATGATAGCTGAGGTTCATTACTAGGTTCATAGCTAGCTAAATATTGACATTATAATATTGTCATGTAACATTCATGTGTGTAACAGTCATTTTCTGCAATTTCTTGGCGATTAACGATTAACTGGTGGAAGCAATTAAAACCACTGTTCTGAACTAATATTTATACCAAATGTTTTAGGGTCCATACACGGCTACATACAGTGGGGAGAACAAGTATTTGATACACTGCCGATTTTGCAGGTTTTCCTACTTACAAAGCATGTAGAGGTCTGTAATTTTTATCATAGGTACACTTCAACTGTGAGAGACGGAATCTAAAACAAAAATCCAGAAAATCACATTGTATGATTTTTAAGTAATTAATTTGCATTTTATTGCATGACATAAGTATTTGATACATCAGAAAAGCAGAACTTAATATTTGGTAGAGAAACCATTGTTTGAAATTACAAATATACATTACATACGTTTCCTGTAGGTCTTGACCAGGTTTGCACACACTGCAGCAGGGATTTTGGCCCACTCCTCCATACAGACCTTCTCCAGATCCTTTAGGTTTCGGGGCTGTCGCTGGGCAATACGGACTTTCAGCTCCCTCCAAAGATATTCTATTGGGTTCGGGTCTGGAGACTGGCTAGGCCACTCCAAGACCTTGAGATGCTTCTTACGGAGCCACTCCTTAGTTGCCCTGGCTGTGTGTTTCGGGTCGTTGTCATGCTGGAAGACCCAGCCACGACCCATCTTCAATGCTCTTACTGAGAGAAGGAGGTTGTTGGCCAAGATCTCATGATACATGGCCCCATCAATCCTCCCCTCAATACGGTGCAGTTGTCCTGTCCCCTTAGCAGAAAAGCATCCCCAAAGAATGATGTTTCCACCTCCATGCTTCACGGTTGGGATGGTGTTCTTGGGGTTGTACTCATCCTTCTTCTTCCTCCAAACACGGCGAGTGGAGTTTAGACCAAAAAGCTCTATTTTTGTCTCATCAGACCACATGACCTTCTCCCATTCCTCCTCTGGATCATCCAGATGGTCAATGGCAAACTTCAGACGGGCCTGGACATGCGCTGGCTTGAGCAGGGGGACCTTGCGTGCGCTGCAGGATTTTAATCCATGACGGCGTAGTGTGTTACTAATGGTTTTCTTTGAGACTGTGGTCCCAGCTCTCTTCAGGTCATTGACCAGGTCCTGCCGTGTCGTTCTGGGCTGATCCCTCACCTTCCTCATGATCATTGATGCCCCACGAGGTGAGATCTTGCATTGAGCCCCAGACCGAGGGTGATTGACCGTCATCTTGAACTTCTTCCATTTTCTAATAATTGCGCCAACAGTTGTTGCCTTCTCACCAAGCTGCTTGCCTATTGTCCTGTAGCCCATCCCAGCCTTGTGCAGGTCTACAATTTTAATTCTGATGTCCTTACACAGCTCTCTGGTCTTGGCCATTGTGGAGAGGTTGGAGTCTGTTTGATTAAGTGTGTGGACAGGTGTCTTTTATACAGGTAACGAGTTCAAACAGGTGCAGTTAATACAGGTAATGAGTGGAGAACAGGAGGGCTTCTTAAATAAAAACTAACAGGTCTGTGAGAGACGGAATTCTTACTGGTTGGTAGGTGATCAAATACCTATGTCATGCAATAAAATGCAAATTAATTACTTAAAAATCATACAATGTGATTTTCTGGATTTTTGTTTTAGATTCCGTCTCTCACGGTTGAAGTGTACCTATGATAAAAATTACAGACCTCTACAGTGAGGGAAAAAAGTATTTGATCCCCTGCTGATTTTGTACATTTGCCCACTGACAAAGAAATGATCAGTCTATCATTTTAATGGTAGGTTTATTTGAACAGTGAGAGACAGAATAACAAAAAAAAATCCAGAAAAACGCATGTCAAAAATGTTATAAATTGATTTGCATTTTAATGAGGGAAATAAGTATTTGACCCCTCTGCAAAACATGGCTTAGTACTTGGTGGCAAAACCCTTGTTGACAATCACAGAGGTCAGATGTTTCTTGTAGTTGGTCACCAGGTTTACACACATCTCAGTAGGATTTTTGTCCCACTCCTCTTTGCAGATCTTCTCCAAGTCATTAAGGTTTCGAGGCTGATGTTTGTCAACTCGAACCTTCAGCTCCCTCCACCGATTTTCTATGGGATTAAGGCCTGGAGACTGGCTAGGCCACTCCAGGACCTTAATATGCTTCTTCTTGAGCCACTCCTTTGTTGCCTTGGCCGTGTGTTTTGGGTCATTGTCATAGTGGAATACCCATCCACGACCCATTTTCAATGCCCTGGCTGAGGGAAGGAGGTTCTCACCCAAGATTTGACGGTATATGGCCCCGTCCATTGTCCCTTTGATGCGGTGAAGTTGTCCTGTCCCCTTAGCAGAAAAACACCCCCAAAGCATAATGTTTCCACCTCCATGTTTGATGGTGGGGATGGTGTTCTCAGGGTCATAGGCAGCATTCCTCCTCCTCCAAACACGGCGAGTTGAGTTGATTCCAAAGAGCTCCATTTTGGTCTCATCTGACCACAACACTTTCACCCAGTTCTCCTCTGAATCATTCAGATGTTCATCTGAAAACTTCAGACGGCCCTGTATATGTGCTTTCTTGAGCAGGGGGACCTTGCGGGCGCTGCAGGATTTCAGTCCTTCACAGCGTAGTGTGTTACCTATTGTTTTCTTGGTGACTATGGTCCCAGCTGCCTTGAGATCATTGACAAGATCCTCCCGTGTAGTTCTGGGCTGATTCCTCACCGTTCTCATGATTATTGCAACTCCACGAGGTGAGATCTTGCATGGAGCCCCAGGCCGAGGGAGATTGACAGTTCTTTTGTGTTTCTCCCGAGTGGCGCAGTGGTCTAAGGCACTGCATCGCAGTGCTAGCTGTGCCACTAGAGATCCTGGTTCGAATCTAGGCTCTGTCGTAGCCGGCCGCGACCGGGAGACCCATGGGGCGGCGCACAATTGGCCCAGCGTCGTCCAGGGTAGGGGAGGGAATGGCCGGCAGGGATGTTTGTAGAGCATGGCGTTTGCAACGCCAGGGTTGTGGGTTCGATTCCCACGGGGGGCCAGTATGAAAAAAAAATATATATATATATATATCTAAAAAAAATGCACTCACCTAACTGTAAGTCGCTCTGGATAAGAGCGTCTGCTAAATGACTAAAAATGTAAAAATTTAAAAAATGTAAACTTGCGAATTATCGCACCAACTGTTGTCACAGTTGTCACATAATCTCACCAAGCTGCTTGGCGATGGTCTTGTAGCCCATTCCAGCCTTGTGTAGGTCTACAATCTTGTCCCTGACATCCTTGGAGAGCTCTTTGGTCTTGGCCATGGTGGAGAGTTTGGAAACTGATTGATTGATTGATTGCTTCTGTGGACAGGTGTCTTTTATACAGGTAACAAACTGAGATTAGGCGAACTCCCTTTAAGAGTGTGCTCCTAATCTCAGCTCGTTACCTGTATAAAAGACACCTGGGAGCCAGAAATCTTTCTGATTGAGAGGGGGTCAAATACTTATTTCCCTTATTAAAATGCAAATCAATTTATAACATTTGTTTTTCTAGATTTTGTTGTTGTTATTCTGTCTCTCACTGTTCAAATAAACCTACCATTAAAATTATAGACTGATCATTTCTTTGTCAGTGGGCAAACGTACAAAATCAGCAGGGGATCAAATACTTTTTTCCCTCACTGTACATGCTTTGTAAGTAGGAATACCTGCAAAATCGGCAGTGTATCAAATACTTGTTCTCCCCACTGTAGCTAGCTACACATTCATAGGCATACAAGTATTTTTATCCTCCACTACACAATAAGCAAGAAAATAGTTAGCTAGCTATGTTACTTCAGCTGCATTGCATGGCACATATCAGCAAGGCAAGCTTAGAAAATTTTACATTCAATTTTCAGTAAATGTTTTAGCTAGCTAGATTCTTTACATCCACTGTTTCACAAGACGACAGCCTGGTTTGCTGTTTTTTTCAAGAATCCCTAAAATATGAAACAACATGAATTACAATTTCATACTCATGTCAAAAAGCCTGTAAAGCTAGCTTTTTTTCCTGCTTTTTGTGGAAACCGAAAGGAGTCATAACTAACCGCCCAGTGGCTTTCCATAGCCCTCCTTGACATAACGCGGCGTGCTCTGACCATTGTGCTGACACAGGGCAGCAGAGACACAGATTTTTGCTCCAAACTGTCACTCAATTATTTGGAACTTTTTTTCTATTTTTATATAGGGACATAACACTAAAACTGAGGGGGCACAAGTTTCAACTGAGGGGGCTAAGCCCCCTTTTGCCCCCTCGTGGAGCTGGGTACGGTGTGTGTGCGTGTGTGTGTTTGTGTGTGTAAGTGAAAGTCTCTCTGTACCTCTATATCTGTGTGTGTTTAGTTACAGCACACTGGACATAACCCAGACCTTGCTCTCAACTTGACCTTCTGTGTTACAGATGTAAGAACTTAATTTGGTCACTCTTTAGTTGCTGAGAATTTTCCTGCAAAGCATTTTCAGACTTGATTTGCACTACAAAAATGTCCATTCATTATAATCCACATGATAATTCATATTTCCTATCTCTGCAAGATTATTTTCCTGCTGTAGCAACCTGGCTCAAGTTAAGATCCTACATCTGTACAGAAACATGCACTTGGCTACTGTTCTGAATCCACAGTGAAAGAACATGAAATAACTCTCTCTCTCTCTCTCTCTCTCTCTCTCTCTCTCTCTCTCTCTCTCTCTCTCTCTCTCTCTCTCTCTCTCTCTCTCTCTCTCTCTCTCTCTCTCTCTCTCTCTCTCTCTCTCTCTCTCTCTCCCCCTCTCTCTCCCTCTCCCTCTCGCCCTCCTTCCTTCTCTCTCTTTGTCCGAGTAAATCCTCTAATTTAGGCTGTGTGTCGGGAGTGCTGTCAGGCCATAATCTAAGGAATTGCAATCCATTAGTTTGAAGAAGCACAGATTCGAACAGAGCCGTGTATGTGTGTGTGTTTGTATGTGTGTGTTTCAGTGTGAGTATAAATAACACTCTCCTGCCAAGGATACCTCTGACAGAAGGTTCAGTAGAATATCTGTCTCTCTCTCTTTCTCTCTCTCTCTCTCTCTCTCTCTCTCTCTCTCTCTCTCTCTCTCTCTCTCTCTCTCTCTCTCTCTCTCTCTCTCTCTCTCTCTCTCTCTCTCTCTCTCTCTCTCTCTCTCTCTCTCTCTCTCTCTCTCTTTCTCTCTCTCTCTTATATCTTATCTGAGAGTAAAGTTCATGTTTGTGGCTCATCACACCAAGGACATGAACTACTACAGTAAACAGACATCAGTCACTGGAGTCTCTGGGCAGCTTGTATACTTTACTGTCAATCTTATGTGTGTGTATGTGTGTGTGTGTGCATATGCTTGTGCGTGTGCGCTCATACGTGTGTGTATGTTATATCTTTACATGCTACTAATCATCTGCAAATAGATTCAATATGCTTTCACACCCACACACTTATTGACCTATCAACAAAGCGGCAAACACTTTTAAGTAAAACACATGTCAATACAAGCACAGACACACAGAGCATTGATTACTGCTAGCATCTCTCTAGACAACAGTCCCACAGGATAACAAATTGCTCGACTCTCAGGGGGATGGAGAGATGGAGAGATGGAGAGAGGGAGAGAGAGAGAGAGGGGAGGAGAGAACAGGAGAGAGAGAAAGAGAGAGACAGAGAGAGAGAAAGATAGAGAGAGAGCAAGTGAGTGAGAGAGAGAGAAAGAGAGAGACAGAGAGAGCGAGAGAGAGAGAGCGAGAGAGAGAGAGAGAGAGAGAGAAGAGAGAGAGAGAGAGAGAGAGAGAGAGAGAGAGAGAGAGAGAGAGAGAGAGAGAGAGAGAGATAGTATGTAAGAAGTATAGTGCTATAGTGGGTGTGAATAGTTTCACATAAAATGTTAGACACACATTTAATATCATATTCAGACTGTATTCAATCTCATAATAAGATAATTCCCTTACGTTTCTGTTATGTGAACGTAAAACACCTATATCCTGTATACCAGACACTTCCCCTCCTCTGGCCTGACTCTCTTATGATGAATGGTGTGTGTGTGTGTGCGTGTGCGTGTGTGTGTGCGTGTGCGTGTGCGTGTGCGTGTGTGTGTGTGTGTGTGGTCCAAGGCCGTGTGTGTGGCGTGGAGAGATCAATGGTGCGGGATTGGGTCTGAGATGGAAGGAGCTGTCAGGCCTGAATTAGATGTTAAATCTTTTGGACAAAATGTATTGTGTTCAGAATTTATCATGTGCTGTTTCCTGCCCTGTGATGGATGCTGTAGCGACTCAGTGTGTGTGTGTTTGTACGCTGGAAGGGCCAGTCAGAATGGGCTGTTTCAGAGCTAAAGTGCCTGTCCAGAAACACATGATGGGTTCTTATTGTTGGTCTCCTCTCTACCTCTTTTCTCTTCCCTTCCTTTTCCCTTTCTCTCCCATTTCCTCATTCTCTCTACACAACTTCCTCTTTTAATCGGTTTGCATTTTTCTCCCTCTCTCTTCAGTCCAGAACAATCTTTGTTCATTCTTCTATTGCTTTCTTTCCTCACGTTTTCCCAGTTTCTTAATGTTATTATTTACTTAACAATGAATCTCCAAAATGGGACAAATATCTATATTGATTATAATTTTGTTTGCTTGCTTATATGCTGGTTTGATTGACTAATTGAGTTACATTTTTAATTAGTTGATTGATTTATAAATTGGTTGATTGCAGTAAACAGTGGTTAGATTGAACTGGAAGGAAATGGGGTTCCGATCACATAGTGATATTCATTTTATATATCCTAATTCTATGTTTCTGATGCGCAGGGTGTCTGCATCTATCCTGGTGGAAGCAGCCTGATCACTTTGAAGTGAAATAGAATGGTGAAGGCATGCAGCGATCAGGCTAGTTCCACCAGGCTAGGCTGCATCAAGACCCGACAGGAATTCCAAATCCCTATGGTTCCTGGGTGATAGGAGATATCTGGGTCAGACAGAGGGGTAACTGCTACATCCCTACACACCTCTACTGCCAGTCAGGGGTGATAATGCCATCCTCCACCATGCATCTACATGTCTCTCTTTTAATCTACATTTACATTTCAGTCATTTAGCAGACTCACTTATCCAAAGTTACTTACAGAGCAGTAATTTATGTGGTACTATTTACCTCTCTCGCTGTCCTTCTCTCTATATCTCTCTCAACTCCATCCCCTCTCTTGTGCCACTATGTCTGTGTGCTTATCTAGGGATTTGTCTGTGTGACTACGAGACTTCTCTCAGCTAGTATACACTACAGTACCCATCCTTTCTCCATAAGGTCTGTCATCATCTCTGTCTGTCTTTCCTCAAATTCCTCTTTGAGTTATCTCCCATTGTTTCCTCTTTCTCTCCCTGTTTCCCTGCACATGTAAAAACCAGTAAACAGACGCACCTCAGAAACAATGCTGTAGCTAGGGCCCGTACATGGTGAGAGGTTGGGTCTTGCGTGGGGCACGGCCGTCCCTGTGAGAAGTCCACCGCAGCAATTAACACAGAGATGAAAGACACCAGGCTGCACGATTAATAATTGACTCCCTCTTGATGAGCAGGAGGGATGTGTGTGTTTGTGTGTGTGTGTGTATGTGTGTGTGTGTGTGTGTGTGTGTGTGTGTGTGTGTGTGTGCGTGTGTAATTCTGCTAATTACAAAACTACACACACACATAAACACACACACACAGCTCTGTCTGGTGTTGTGTAGCTGTGTTGTAATGTGGTAATTGCATGAGCCTACTTATTTGTCTGACGGAACAATCTTGTTTAGGGGTTGTGATGTGATAGGGGGAGGAGGAGCAAGAGGGATAGGATAATTGTAGAATAAGGTAAACACAGGGTTACAGAGAAAATATGACTGAGACAGGAAAACTGCTTAATATATTTAACAACAGAATGAAAGCAGAGGGTTCAGGTGATTTTAGTGTCTCTGTTTACGAGTGAAGACCTGCTGAGACTGCACAGAAATACTAGCTGGAGTGATTTAGTTCAAAACAATTTCACTGAACATAATATTATCAGCATAGCAGCTGCAACAATAGTTTCCCTTCAAAATTTGAAGTATTGTGGATGAATGTCTATTTTTGACTCATTAATTCTGCGTGGTTGCAGGGTTCATTCCGTGTGGTTGCAGGGTTCATTCCGTGTGGTTACAGGGTTCATTCCGTGTGGTTACAGAGTTCATTCCGTGTGGTTACAGGGTTCATTCCGTGTGGTTACAGGGTTCATTCCGTGTGGTTACAGGGTTAATTCCGTGTGGTTACAGGGTTCATTCCGTGTGGTTACAGGGTTCATTCCGTGTGGTTACATGGTTCATTCCGTGTGGTTACAGGGTTCATTACGTGTGGTTACAGGGTTCATTCCGTGTGGTTACAGGGTTCATTCCGTGTGGTTACAGGGTTCATTCCGTGTGGTTACATGGTTCATTCCGTGTGGTTACAGGGTTCATTACGTGTGGTTACAGGGTTCATTCCGTGTGGTTACAGGGTTCATTCCGTGTGGTTACAGGGTTCATTCCGTGTGGTTACAGGGTTCATTCCAAGTGGTTACAGGGTTAAAACAGAAACAACTCAAAGGGTTAAGATATTAAATCTGAGTGGTTAAGGTTAGGGCTATGGTTTGGGGAAGGCTTAAAACAAAATAATTAAAGACAACAAGCTATTACCATCAAGTATCATCAAGTATTCTCGTAGCTTGCTAGAGCATTGTAAACTGCGAAGGCGCCGAGTGTCACGAGTTCGCGCCCAGTGCTGGGCAATCGTTTTTATTTGTTTTGTGAGTGCAGAGGAAGGCATATATCGACGTTCTGGGGACCTTTTCAAACGTCTGAAATCGCCTTATATTTGGTATATGGTAGAGTGTTTGTTGATTCTCCAGCTTCACAAGCCAGTCAGATGAAGAGGGCAGCTCTCTCTAACCACAGCCCTTTATAACCTGCTGCCATTGATCCATCGACTTACGTCTGTCACACCAATTCAATTAAATTAAATTCAAAGGGCTTTATTGGGATGGGAAACATATGTTTACATTGCCAAAGCAAGTGAAATAGATAAACAAAAGTGAAATAAACAATAAAAAGTGAATAGTAAATATGACACTCACACCATCGCTCTCAGCCACCACACATCTCTCCTATCCTTTATTTTCTCCATCCCTCCTTTTTAATTCTCCTCATATCCTCTCCTGAATTGATCATGTGATTATCTGTCCTGTGGTCTTCTCTCTCTGTTTGGGGGAAATAGACAAATAAATAGTTAATAGCTAACCAGGTCTCTTTATGACCTCTGCATTGATCTATTGACCAGTGTCTGTCTGGACATCGCTTTGACTGGATGTGTGTTCCCTCTGTCTTCTCCTCCCTCCATCTTCGCCTCCTCCGTCCATCCTCTTCCTGTGGTCGTCTCCTCTGTGGTCGTCTCTCCACCTGGGGTAGGATGTAGAGAGGCTGTTGATGAGTGTCTGTCTGGCCGACGATCTGGTGGTTTTTGGTGGCAGCCTGTCTGTGCGGGTCCATCTCAGACCTCATGCAGCCAGTGGGACAGGCAGTATGGACCAGATGGACCAGAAAACACATGGAAGGAATATACAAAATGTTAGATTTTTAAGAATTACCATTATCAGTACCATGCTTAAAGGGGAGAGAAAGAAAGTCAAGTCTCCAGGGATGCATTTTAATTCTCCCCATTGCCCTATATTCCCCTCCAGTTGTTGTTTTGATGATGAAAACGCTTTGCATATTCTCACCTTCAAAGCAAAACTGGGATAGTGCACAGGAGGGGGACCTGTGTGTGTGTGTGTGTGTGTGTGTGTGTGTGTGTGTGTAGGACACAGATGGGGTGGGTGATATCATGTGATCACAACTCACAAGATAAAGAGCAACAGTAAAGAGAGATAGAAGGAGGGAGAGGAGTAAAAGAGAATAATGCTCTGTTCCAACACTCTGTTCTGTGGGAGACGGTTACGGGAGTAAGGAAACCGTTAACTCTGAGTAGGAGTCTAGTGTGTGTGTGTTTGTACAGTATGTGATTGAGTTCATGTATTTGAGTGTAGGTCTGTGAGTGTATATGTGCTGAGCAATGCAGGGTAGAGCTGGGAAGAGCAGTGTAACAGAGATGTATTCTGTTAGTTTTATGGCCACAGTGAAACTCCGGGCCTACCCTGGCACTATGCCCACCCACCTTTATTCCAGATGTTACCATGGTGAAACTCAGGGGCCGTAGCTTGGCAACCAGGCAGGGATTCTGGAAGTGGAGAGGTATGTAAGAGGGAGGATGAGAGAGAGAGACACAGAGAGATAGACAGAGATAGAGAATGGTGTGTATATGTGTGTGTCTGTGTGTGTGACTGAGTGAGAAAGAGAGAGAGAGAGAGAGAGAGAGAGAGAGAGAGACAGAGAGAGAGAGAGAGAGAGAGAGAGAGAGAGAGAGAGAGAGAGAGAGAGAGAGAGAGGGGGAGAGAGAGAGAGGGAGAGAGAGAGAGAGAGAGAGAGAGAGAGAGAGAGAGAGAGAGAGAGAGAGAGAGAGAGAGAGAGAGAGAGAGAGAGAGAGAGAGAGAGAGAGTTTTTGAGTTTTAAATAATCTTTATTGGGTCTGGGAGCCCACCACACAAATACTCATACAAAACCGTATTTACACATCAATTAAAAACACAACTCCAATTCCTCCTCCACAGTAACTGAACACAAAAGCATCTGAATGCCCCATATACTCATAAACAGATCAATATTGTTGACCAGTTTATAATAGGCAAACTCAATTCTTAGTCTTGCTGCCAACATTCCCTCCAGCATTCCCACCACATCCACAGACCCCTGTCCCCGAATACTGTTCTTTCGGGTCTTCCATATGGCTAATTTTGCTGCCCCTAACACAAAATTAAGCAACACAACTACAGCTTTCTGACTAAACCTGTACTTTGGCCCCAATATGTACAGTTGGGAAGAGAAAACCTCTCCCAGAGCTGAGAACCAATTGGTGATCAGGTCAATCATCCCGACCAACCTGGGACACTGTAAAAACAGATGTGCCAGAGTTTCAGGTTCAGCACAGAATGGACACTCCTCCCCAACAGTAGGATCCAGGTGTACCAGATACATGTTGGTGGCTATGGCTCCATGTATTATCCTCCATTGGAGGTCAGCTGTCCTCTTATCGATAGGCAGTTTGTATAGTGTTCGCCAACAGCCTTTTGGGGAGGCACCTGGACCAAGCACACCCGCCCACCTCGTCGATTTTACCCCTTCCAGGGAAGAGGCATGGGACACCTTTACACATGTTCTGTACATGGCCTTCTTTCCCACCTCCTTGAACTCCCCCAGCTCCGGGGTATCGAAGGAAAGCAGCATCCCCACGTCCTCCTCGAATGCCCCGCCGCAGCACTAACAATCAGTGCAGGGAACACATAATCCAGACCCTCCTTCCACCGATCAGAATTGGAAGTGTCAGTCACATACTGCAGATGAAGTACTGGCAAGGAATCACAGACCTCAGCGACGACCTTCCTCAGTAGGCGAGACGATCGGATCCCCGCTCTTTCTCCCAGCTCCTCCAACGACCTATTCCTGTTCCACATCAGATGACCCAGCTTAGTACACCCCACGCCTAACAGGCATGAACGTAGGCTAGCTGAACCCAGAACACGGGACTGGATGGCAGTGTTGTGAAAAAGAGGCTCTTCAAAAAGCCACATCCCTGGTGGCGTGCAGGCCTTACGGGACTTGACCAGAACTCTCCAAGCCTGCATAACAGACTCATAAAATGGAGTCAGGCCAGGCAACTCACCCCCTCCAGCTTTAAGAGGAAAAGGTGCTTGTCTAAGCCCAAACAGCCCGCTCTCCTCATCAATGCGTAGGCTGTGTCAACCCAGCTAGAACCGTCACTGTACAACAGTCTCTGGGCTGCTTGAAGCCGGAAAGCCATGATCCTGGAAGAAATGTCCACCAGGCCTTGCCCACCCTCGTGCAGTGGCAGGTACAGGGCTGAAGCTTTAATCCAATGTTGTCCAGACCAGAAGAAGTTGACAAGGGTCCTCTGAAGCTCTTGTATCAGACCCTTTGGTGGCTGTAAAATCATTAGTCTGTGCCACAGGGTAGAGGCAGCTAGGTTATTAGCTACCAGTACCCTTCCCCTATAAGACAGCTGGGGCAGCACCCATTTCCATCTTGACAGTCTGGCACACACTTTCTCCACTACACCCTCCCAGTTCTTTTTCTGAAAGACATCGGAGCCTAGAAAAAACCCCCAAAGTCTTCATCCCATCTCTGCCCCACTGAAGCCCCCCTGGTAACCGTGGAGCGGACCCCATCTGAAGCTGGCCTGCCCACAGCGCTTCACTCTTTCCCCAATTGACTCTAGCTGAGGAGGCCCCCTCATACACCTTTAAGGCGTCTGAGAGAACCTTAACATCCTCACCCCCTGTAATAAAAACTGTCACGTCATCTGCATACGCAGACAGTGCTATCGTGGGACCCTTCATTACACCTGGCACAGAGAAACCAGTAAGCTTCGCTCTTAAAAAACAAAGCATTGGTTCAATCGCCAGACTGTATAACTGCCCTGAAATTGGGCATCCCTGCCTGATGCCCCTTTGGACAGGGATGGGACAACTCAAACCACCCCCCCACCTTCACCATACACGAGGCCCCAGCATACAGTAACTTCATCCAAGACAAAAAAACATCCCCAAACCCAAAGGCTTTCATTGTTTTAAACAAGTACTGGTGGTCCACACGATCAAAAGCCTTCTCCTGATCCAAAGAAAGTAAACCCACATTTACATCAGACAGTTTACAAATGTCCAAAACATCTCTTATTAGAAACAAGTTGTCAACAATAGAGCGATCAGGTACACAGTAGGACTGGTCCTTGTGGACCAACAATCCCAGATACTCTTTCAACCTGTTTGAGAGACATTTAGAAACAATTTTATATTCTGCACACAGCAAAGCAACAGGTCTCCAATTTTTTATGAGAGCCAAATCCCCCTTTTTTGGCAACAGTGAAAGTACCGCACGTTGACAAGATACAGGAAGAGAGCCCTCATGAAAAGATTCACACACACTTCATAAAAATCCTCCCCCAATAGACCCCCAAAAGTGCTTGTAAAACTCAGATGGTAAACCATCAATGCCAGGGGCTCTGCCTGTTGAGAGCTGCATAACTGCTGTGGACAGCTCTTGCAGTGTAATGTCAGAGTCCAATGCGACTCTTTGCTCAGGTCCCAATTGAGGAAGACCGTGTAACAACTGTTCAGTACACAGAGAGTCACAATCCTCCGCCTTATAGAGGGCAGAATAGAAATCCACGGCATGTTGACGCATTTCACTGTCATCCGTGGTCACCTTCCCATCAGGGAGACGAAGGCAGACCATCTGTTTACGTTGCAATGTCGACTGTCCTAGGTTAAAAAAAAAAGCACTAGGAGCATCCATATCCTTGAGGGAAGCGAAACGAGACCTAATCAAGGCACCCTTCACTCTTTCATGCAGAAACGACCTCAATTCATGTTTCTTGTCCTGTAAGTTCATGACTAGTCCGGGGTCATTCTGAGTGAGTAACTTCAATTCAATAGATTTAATGTTCTGCTCAAGGCCCCTGATAGTCTCTTTAACTTCAATTCGAGACAGAGCAGTATACTGTTGACAAAATAATCGTATTTGGGCCTTCCCAACCTCCCACCATTGTCTCAAGGACTCAAAATTCCCTTTTGTAACCCTCCATTTTTCCCAAAACAACAAAAACCTTTCACAAAACATGACATCATGTAACAATTTAACATTAAAATACCAATAAGATGATGACCTTCGTGGACAGGACAAGTGAATATCAACAGTGACAATATGGTGATCAGAGAAACCCACAGGAGTAATGTCACACCTTCCAACCCTACTACAGTATTGCTCAGATACATACAACCTGTCTAACCTTGCTGCACTGACATGACCTTCATTAACTTTTAGCCATGTGTACTGCCTAACTTTTGCATTCCTTACTCTCCACACATCAGAAAGCTCAAACTCAGTTAATAGACCAGACAGACAAATTGCTGACCGCAGGTGAGGTTCTTCAGCGGTGCGATCAACAGTAAAATCCACTGTACAGTTCCAGTCCCCCCCTAAAACCATACACCCCTCTTGGTCACACTGTCTTAAGGTTTCCTTTATTTTATCAAAACCAACAATACGCTCTGTACCCTCATTAGGAGCATAACCATTCAAAAAAACAAACAAAAACCCCATAACATCCACCTTGACCAATAAAACCCGACCCTTGACAATCTCTGTTGTAGATACCACAGTCACCCCTAAGCCTGAAGAAAACAAGATTGCCACCCCAGCACTGAAATTAGTACCATGACTGAGTATATGCTGCCCCTCCCACCACATACCCCAGTCAGCCGCATTTTCCTCATCACTATGTGTCTCCTGTAGGAAAACTACATTAAGCCTTTTCTGTTTTATTACTTCTAATACCCAAGCCCTCTTATTCCTGTCCCTTCCTCCATTAATGTTGAGAGAACCTACCCTTAGTACCTCCATATAGAAAAGAAAAAGGAAAAGCAGAAGATACCACAGAGAAACCAGACAAAGAGAATAGAACACCCTATGAGGCATAATCATCATCATTATTTAAATTTTCTCTTAACCTGACCACGTTTCCCACCACCCTTTGCTGCTGCAACAGCAGTAACAAATTTCCTCAAGCGAAACCGCTTCTTCTCACTCAACTGGTCTAACCCCACCGTCTTCTGTAACATCACAGCTGACCTCACAAACTTATCAACATCAAAATAATCTGCCAATTTGACAGATTTCCCAAAAGTCTGATCCAGAAACCCTTTTACCTCCTCTAGATCGTAAATTGAGTCCTCACCAGCTGATACCGTATCAAGAGAGATATCCATATCCATATCCTTCTCCTGATCCTCCTCAACTGAGGCCACAGACCACTGACTCCCCTCTACCACATCCCTTTCAACACTCCCCACTTGCACCCCATCACTGTACCAGGCATCTCCTCCACTACCTGGGAGACTAGCCCCACCTGAACCCCATTACTCGTAGTGGGCATCTCCTCCACTACCTGGGAGACTAGCCCCGCCTGAACCCCATTACTCGTAGTGGGCATCTCCCCCCACTACCTGGGAGACTAGCCCCACCTGAACCCCATTACTCGTAGTGGGCATCTCCTCCACTACCTGGGAGACTAGCCCCCCTGTAACCCAGCACTCATAGTGGGCATCTCCTCCACTACCTGGGAGACTAGCCCGCCCTGTACCCCAGCACTCATAGTGGGCATCTCCTCCACTACCTGGGAGATGAGCTCCACATGAACCCTCTCCTGTAACCCATTACTTGTAGTGGGCATCTCCTCCACTACCTGGGAGATTAGCTCCACATGTACCCCCTCCTGTACCACAGCACTCGTACTGGGCACCTCCTCACCAGTCTGAGGAAATGGCCCTTCAGATCCATCCTTACCTTCTACAACAATATTTTTCTGCTGCATAACATTTCCCTCTGGTACAAGTTGCACCTCTGTGCCCTCAACACGGACAACTTGTTCCTCAGCAACAGATGCGTGCGGCTGCTCTACCACTGTCAGCCCACCTCTTCCTACATCAGTGGGCCCAGGCGTTACGAGGACCACCTAAAACAAAACAAACAAATTTAATTCACATGCGCCACTACCTCAATGCTTACTTACTTCAGCCCTTTTCAGGGCAAGCATGTAAACGCTTATGACCAACATCCCCACACTCAAAACACCGTTGACTACCTGTACTAGCATAAGCCATATACAATCTATTGTCATACTTGACTTTAAACGATAACTCCAAAGTATGTTCCGGTGAGTCCAAAAACATAAACACCTGTCGCCGAAACGACATTACCTGTTTCAACGCCGGGTGTTTGCAACCCAATGGGACAACCTTAATTGAACTTGCAAACTTCCCAAAGCGCAATAACTCGCGCTCCAATAGCTCATTTGGAATGAACGGCGGTACATTTGAAATCGTTACCCTTGTTGACGGAGAAAAAAGCGGCGTAACTTGAATAAACATTCCTTTAAGAAGTATGCCATGCTCAACCATACGATCAACAAGGCGCTCTTCTTTAAGAAATACCACCACCGCTTTATTCATCCGTGACGCATAAGCAACATTCTCATATCCTACCTTCTCTCCTACGGCGACCAAAACCTCTTCCACCGTGACAGTAGCTTCAGTAACACACCTAAAGCCGTGCCGAAGTGACAGGGACGGCGTCCCCGATTCGGGCCGCCATCCCCACCAAAATCAGGGTAATTTCGACACGAAAAACAATATACTTAATTCTACCGCAACAAAAAAATAGAAATAATAACCTTAATCATGCATAGAAGAAAAAAAAGGATATCACCAAGAAAAGGAAAACCCAGGATATCTAACTCTACACAACACTCGCACTTAGCACTCACTCAAACAATTCCCAGCACGCACCAAACACTCCCAGCATGCAGAGAGAGAGAGAGAGAGAGAGAGAGAGAGAGAGAGAGAGAGAGAGAGAGAGAGAGAGAGAGAGAGAGAGAGAGAGAGAGAGAGAGAGAGAGAGAGAGCAGGAAAGACATTCACACCTCCAGCTGTAGCTGTATGTTATTGAACTTTCCAAAGTTTGTGTAGCATATTTCTCTGTGTTTTTCTTCCTCCTCTAGAGGAGCAGGACTGGTGTTAATTTAGGCCTTGTGTTAACTCCATTATGACCGCAATGATAAGATACATAGCCCTGCTTGTTCCTCTCGCACTATTGATTTCAATTTCAAACTGTAATGGAGAGGAGCAGACTCTCTCTCTCTCTCTCTCTCTCTCTCTCTCTCTCTCTCTCTCTCTCTCTCTCTCACTCTCTCTCTCGCTCTCTCGGACATCTCCTTTTTTCCCCTCTATTGCTCCCTTTCTGTCTCTTTCTCGGCTGCTTGCTTTCGTTTTGTGTGCTGCAGGGTGAGAGAGGGTGTGCGTGTGAGAGAGGAGACAGAAGGATAGAGAGAGAGGGGGAGGGAGAAAGAGGGATTGTGGTTTGGCTTGAGCCAGGGAAAATGTAACTGTTTGAGGGTTACAGAGAGCAGTCACTGGGCCTTAGACCAAAATACCAACAGACCCAATGGCTGAGTTGAGTGAAAAGTATTATTTATTCAAATTCAAACTTTATCTGCATGAATTAGGAGGATGAGCGGATAAGATAGCTGGGAAGGGAGAATACATTTTGAAGGGAAAAAGACAGGGATATGTAGCTGGGTTAATTTAGCCTCGTCACGAACCAGGCTTCCCTGGGGAAGTTCCATGGCAGAAATCAGCCAAAGAGGGGTCGGAACCTGGTGTAAGTCAGAGATGCCTCAAAACACATAAAACCAATGAAATGCCTTGCTTGGGCGGAGCTCCAAAGGTGCTCACCAGATTAGTGCCATAGGAGCAACAGTGCTCCTAAAAATTGAACGTTTGCAGCACGCTGGTTTTCACAGCATTTCTCTGTTATTACGAGATGGGTAAAAGCTGCAGCAAGAGGGAAGAAATGGTCTACAATGCTGGCCATATCAATGTAGTTTCTGAAGTGACATTTGGCTGTAAAGGTTCAAGAAGTAGCTAGCCACAATGAGGTCAGTTTTGAGAATAGTCAGCTAACCTTGTAAGCTACGTAGGTATAACCAACTAGCTACAGTGAGGGAAAAAAGTATTTGATCCCCTGCTGATTTTGTACATTTGCCCACTAACAAAGACATGATCAGTCTATAATTTTAATGGTAGGTTTATTTGAACAGTGAGAGACAGAATAACAACAAAAAAGTCCAGAAAAACGCATGTCAAAAATGTTATAAATTGATTTGCATTTTAATGAGGGAAATAAGTATTTGACCCCTCTGCAAAACATGACTTAGTACTTGGTGACAAAACCCTTGTTGGCAATCACAGAGGTCAGACGTTTCTTGTAGTTGGCCACCAGGTTTGCACACATCTCAGGAGGGATTTTGTCCGACTCCTCTTTGCAGATCTTCTCCAGGTCATTAAGGTTTCGAGGCTGACGTTTGGCAACTCGAACCTTAATCTCTCTCCACAGATTTTCTATGGGATTAAGGTCTGGAGACTGGCTAGGCCACTCCAGGACCTTAATGTGCTTCTTCTTGAGCCACTCCTGTGTTGCCTTGGCCGTGTGTTTTGGGTCATTGTCATGCTGGAATACCCATCCACGACCCATTTTCAATGCCCTGGCTGAGGGAAGGAGGTTTTCACTCAAGATTTGACGGTACATGGCCCCGTCCATCGTCCCTTTGAAGCCACCTTGTTTTGCTAAAATATAGTCCACGACCCATTTTCAACAGCGTCAGTCTGTGACTTCTTTGATTATTCGACAGAAGGTTAAACCCTCTTCTCGTTTCATTTGCAAAACCCTGCAAAGTATAGGTAATACTATCAATGTGATCTGCCAAAAATGTTACACCATACCATGGAAAAAGTCCAAGTCCCCACTTCTCTCCTAGACTTATCCTCCAATGGTAGGCTTCCAGACTATGAAATTTCGCCATGTCTCTTTTCACCCTATTTCCAAACCTAGACTCAGATTTATCTGTGTCCGGTGCTTCCCCTCTTTTAATGGTAAAAACCTCAAATGGAAGCTTCAACGTCGACATGTAACAACATCCTGTCCATCCATAGGGTAAGAATATATACACTTTATCACCACAAACCCACCAAATATCTCTAAAATTCCCAATAGTCACATTACCAGGCAAAAGCTGATCTTTCACCATCAAAGTCCTGCTCTTCTTACTAACTGGAACATAAAAAGTTACATTATATTTCTCATTACTAACCTTATGTTCATGCTTACCCAAAGTCATCATATAATCATCACAATCTGATATTCCCATAAACATACCATTTCCATCATATGTTTTATTAGAACAAAAACAGCTTTTAGCCCTCACTGGTTTCACCTCCAATGCTTCAGGAATCGCTGTTAACTGATTTTCCTTCCCATCTAACAAATTCACATAGGGTAATTCATTTAACCAAGAACACTTAAACCTAGGCCTAAACAAATGCTTCGACAATGACATTATTGTATCTGTTAATGATTGTTGCTGATACAACAGCCATGATAAAGCATAAGATTGACACATACTTGATAGAGGTTGAGCCACCGTCTCTAAGATTGAACCCCATGTGCCTGGTGCTGGAATTCTCAACAGACATGGACCCTCAAGATTCCTCACTGATCTTACAGAATGAGTTAACTGCTGGAACCAAAGATTCCTACCTGCCCATCCATCTTTAATTTGCAAAACAGAAGAATCAAATCCATATGCCTTCCATTTAGTTTCTCTCTTCCCTAACGAGCGGTATTGATCAGATATATCTTCTTGTCTTCCATTAAAATCAAAGAACTCATCCTGTACCTCCATGATAGTAGTCTGCACTATTTCAGATGAATCTACATCATTCTCTACTACCATCTGCTCTCCTATTTCAACACTATCCTTACTACCATTGACAGCACTCTCCATCCGTATCATAAACTCCTGAGTCACTCTTACTACATCCTTTAGTTTCAGAAAAGTTGTTGTTGGTGTCTGTGTCATATTTCCTAAATTTGTTATTGCCGTCGTACCATTAATCTCTTTCAAAGTTACTATTAAAATAGTTGCTTTAGTTGATATATTAACACTCTTAACTATTTCCAGTGGGAAAGTTACAGATATCCTCTGTGTATTATTTACTGTTGAAGTGGCTACTGTAATATACTTCTCCTGAACTCCTTTAGTGACTGTGGAAGCTTCAACAGACTTCAAATCTTCCATCATAAGCGTCACCTTACGAGTTACATAGCCTTTTAACCAATAATTCTTAACCGGAACAAATTTTAATGCTTGCACTAAATAAGTACACATATATTCTCCCTGATCTTTCCATGTAACATTACGCAAAATAAGTTAGCAATCACTCATAACCCTCTTCCACTTCATATCGTTGTACAAAATATACTTCCTTTGACTAGGGGGCACAGCTTCTACTTCTGGTCCTGATAACAACACTTCTTCTCCATAATTATCTCTCCACTGAACTCTAAATTTCCTTCACCACTGTTCTCTCTCTCTTACTAACATTGAAACTGAGCTGACTGTCCTAGAGTTAATTCAACCCTAGTTTTCGTAACGTTTTAGTCTGACTTTTTCTCCAAATTTTTCAAAAAACATTTCACTGATTTATCCACAAATTCCTTTCCCACTAATTTTTTGATATATGATCGGGAAGTCCCCACCTGTTTATGACTTCTTCACACAAAAACTTGGCAAACGATTGAGCATCTTTTCGCTTGGTTGGACAGGCCTCCGGCCATCGTGAAAATCTATCTACAACCACCAACATGTATCTTTTCCCATCAACTGGTTTTATCATATCAACAAAGTCGATAACCAACTCACGCATAGGACCTCTCGGTGTAGGAATATAACCAGGAAGAACAGTCACACCCCTGCGAACATTATTTTTCAGACAGATTATGCACCTGCCTATGACATAGTCAATCTGTTCAAGCAAATATGGTGCCCAAAAACCATACTCCTTTGTGATCTTTCTCCTAACCTCCCCCCTTGTAACATTAGCTAACCCCTAGCTTCCTAAATCATCAGACCTAATAGGTCTAGAGGCGCTACTATCAACCCCTCATGGTTTCTCCCAAAACAACAATTGATTGCTACTCTAAGGATTTTTCTATTGTCTTCAAAACACCTGCTTCTGAAAGTCCTTAAATTTGTGGTTCAATCCCTAAGATTGCTTCATCTTTCAATGGATACTGATTCTTCCAAGGAGGTCTGCCTCCTGGTTGAAGTTCAACTTTCACAGGTTGGGCTGATTTCACAAGTCCAATATCGGTACTGTGTTGAGACCACAAACATTCTGGAACTTGTTGCAACATCTTCTCTTTCATAGGGTCTGAATTCATCTGCACACTGCAAATAGATTCATGTGTCATCTGTACAGCTTGTGGCTCTCCTTGTCCTTGAGCCGAAATCATTATTTTGAGAAATCGCTGATCTTCACTCCTCCAAATCGCCAAATTCTCTTTCATCGGTACGAAAACAGCTTTCTCTGCTTCTGTCATCATTTCTCCTATTTGCTTCTGCTCATAGCCTTCAGAAACCAACAAGGTCACATGTGGCACACTCTTCTCAATCTCAAATTCTTTATCCAGATAATCGTCTGTGTTTATCTTCATAGCTGCTCCTTGTGGTCCTAAAATAATGCAACATGAGCTGAGTTGAACTTTCTTTGGTTGATGACTCAACCATTCCCCTGAGTTCGATTGGGCAGCATTCTTGAAATACTTTAGCGTACAATGAAATGGATATTCCGGAAGCCTCGCATCTGGCATATTTGCCACAATAAATTTCTCCCATATCTTAGCCTGCTTCAAAAAATCTTCACTGAGATTTCCAATCCAGAATACTGAAGACGAATCCATCTCTGTCATCATCAACAATTGGTTCCGTAAGAGGAATCAGCTGTTTTACTCCCTCAAATCCGATTGTCCTAATTAGTTGATTGGACATAGTGAGATATGTAGCCTCTTCAGGCCGAACGCAGGTAAAAGCAGCTCCGCTATCCGCCATCACTTCCAATGGTCGGTTGTTTATTTTCACCTCAATTGTTGGATCTTTTTCCGGTCCTGATGCTACCAGCTGACACCCCCCTTTCGGATCTTCTGGGCACCCCTAGAATCCTTGCTCCTTGCCCCTATAAGGGTTCACCTGTCCTCCAGATGATCTTCACTTGCTCCTGTAGCTTCCTCTGAAATTCCCTCTTGTGTTTCCTTCTGGCCCATTGCACTCACAGCAAAGTCACCAACCCGTCCACAATCACAACACACCTCTCAAGATTGCTGGAAGTATGGCTTAAATCTTCCTCCTCTTCCTAAGCCTTCTCGTCCTCTTCCTCTCCAATTCTGTGTCAGTCCAGAGACTGGCTATCGATATGAAACAACTTGTACCACTAGTTGTGGCTGGTACAATTGCATTTGACCTGGTTCAGTTGAAGCTGTGGCAGTGATTGTTGATTTGGTGCACACTGATTCTTCATAACCAAAGCTTGTTTCTTCTCCTTCTTATTCTCCACCAGTTGTATTTCATCAAGTTTTCTGAGAGTTTCTTGGTCCTGTTCTTTCTAGTTGTGTTCCTTCTTCCTGTACAGATCCACTTGATTGCCTATATGATCTGTTTAGACACCTTTTGTCATGCTTCCAAGTCCAACCACCTCTGCCAGTTTGCTCCTTACTGGTGAGGGCAGTCCCATCTGCAGTTTAGCTCTCAAAATTGACTGCTCAATTTGACTCACGTCTGGATCATTTCCGGTAATATTTCTCCACACTTGATGAACTCTTGACACATAGGCTCTCGGATTTTCTTGTTGTCCTAGTGGGTCAATCAGAATGTTGTCAGGATGCACATTTGTTGGAAACATATCTTTCAGTGCTCTCCACAGCCGATTTCTACTTGCAGCCAACAATTCAGGGTCATTCACTGCAGTCCCCACATATCTATTGAGTCCAGCTCTCTGAAATATTTCTTCCATATCTGGAATCCCAAGGAGATTAGCCAAAAGTCTCTTAATGTCTCCTATGGCAGACTGTGTTCCCACCATAATTTCTTCCAATTTTGAAATCCAAGGATATTGTCACACTCTGGCTCTGGGGACTTTATATGTTGAGCCAGGGTGTGTAGATTCCGTGTGTTTATGTGCTGTGTTTTGAGTGTCTAGTTGTTCTATGTCTATGTTGGCCAGAGTGGCTCCCAATCAGAGGCAACGAGTGTCAGCTGTTGTGGGTTGTCTCTGATTGGGAGCCATATTTAAACTGTATGTTTTCCCTTGGGTGTTGTGGGTTTTTGTTCCTTGTCGGTCTTTGTCACCGTGGACTTCACGAGTCGTTTATTGTTTTGTGTAGTGTGCTTATTATCACTGACGGTAATAAAGTCAATCATGTTCGCTCAACATGCTGCGCATTGGTCTACTTCTCTTCAAGGCGATCGTGACAGAAAAACCCACCGTAAAAGGACCAAGCAGCGTGTCCAGGAGCAGGCAGACTGGACATGGGAGGAAGCGCCAGGAAAGGAGATGGAGAGGCTGGCGATGGCCCAGGTGGGCAAATCGTGGTCCTGGGAAGACATGCTCGGGGGCAAGGGACCTTGGGGTAGGATTAAGGCCCTGGCGAGAGAGGAGCAGCGGCGTCAGCAGTGCCATCGTCGGAAGGACGAGAGGCACCCCCAAGAATTTTTTAGGGGGGGGCACACGGCATGGGCGACTGGGCAGCAGGAGGCTGCCACAGGGCGAAATGGGAGACGAGGAGAGAAGGGCACCGGGTTACGGGAGCCATTGGCGAGAGGAGGGAAGGAAGTTGTAGAGGCACGGCGAGAGGTACTGAGGTGTATTGCCAGTCCGGTCCGGCCCGTTCCTGATCCCCGTTTAAGGCCAGTGGTGTGTGTTCCCAGTACGGTTCGGCCTGTTCCTGCTCCACGCACCAAGCCTACGGTGTGCGTCGCCAGCCCGACCCGGCCTGTTCCTGCCACTCGCACCAAACCTACGGTGTGCGTCGCCAGCCCAGCCCGGCCTGTCCCTGCTCCACGCACCAAGCTTACGGTGTGCGTCGACAGCCCAGCCCGGCCTGTTCCTGCTCCACGCACCAAGCCTACGGTGTGCGTCGCCAGCCCAGCCCGGCCTGTCCCTGCTCCACGCACCAAGCCTACGGGGTGCGTCGCCAGCCCAGCCCGGCCTGTCCCTGCTCCACGCACCAAGCCTACGGTGTGCGTCGCCAGCCCAGCCCGGCCTGTCCCTGCTCCACGCACCAAGCCTACGGTGTGCGTCGTCAGCCTGGTCCAGCCCGTTCCTGCCACTCGCACCAAGCCAGGGGTGCGAGTCGTCAGCCTGGTTCAGCCCGTTCCTGCCACTCGCACCAAGCCAGGGGTGCGAATCGTCAGCCTGGTCCAGCCCGTTCCTGCCACTCGCACCAAGTCAGGGGTGCGAGTCATCAGCCTGGTTCAGCCCGTTCCTGCTACTCGCACCAAGCCCGGGGTGCGAGTCGTCAGCCAGGTCTGGCCCGTCGCTGCTCCACGCACCAAGCCAAGGGTGCGAGTCGTCAGTCCAGTGAGGCCCGTTCCGGCTCCACGCACCAAGCCAGGGGTGCGTATCGTCAGCCCGTCCGGTCCGTTGCTGCTCCACGCACCAAGCCAGGGGCGCGATCGTCAGCCAGGTCCGGTCCGTTCCTGCCTCACGCGCCAAGCCAGGGTGCGCGTCGTCAGTCCGGTGCCTGATCAGGTACCGGTCAGCTGCTCCACAACGGAGCGTAAGCAATCCGCTCCGTTGATGTCCAGTCCAGATCCAGCCAGCGGGGTCGGGACCGGACCAGGGCGCTACGGGGAATTATGGAAGGGTGGTGGTCAAGCCCGAGCCGGAGCCGCCTCCGAGGAGGAATGCCCACCCAGCCCTCCCCTGTTTGGGTTTTGTTGAGGCGCGGTCGCAGTCCGCGCCTTTGGGGGGTACTGTCACACTCTGGCTCTGGGGACTTTATATGTTGAGCCAGGGTGTGTAGATTCCGTGTGTTTATGTGCTGTGTTTTGAGTGTCTAGTTGTTCTATGTCTATGTTGGCCAGAGTGGCTCCCAATCAGAGGCAACGAGTGTCAGCTGTTGTGGGTTGTCTCTGATTGGGAGCCATATTTAAACTGTATGTTTTCCCTTGGGTGTTGTGGGTTTTTGTTCCTTGTCGGTCTTTGTCACCGTGGACTTCACGAGTCGTTTATTGTTTTGTGTAGTGTGCTTATTATCACTGACGGTAATAAAGTCAATCATGTTCGCTCAACACGCTGCGCATTGGTCTACTTCTCTTCAAGGCGATCGTGACAGATATGCTCCATCTTGAAGAGTAGGCAGCTTCTCAAGTATATCTGACATATCGGTATTTTGCAAAGGCTTATATTCTAGGTTTTGTCCTCGAATGATCACTGGCATCATCTTCTTACTGATGCCCTCTTTCCTTGGCCTCAATGTATACTTCTTCTCCAATTCTTGGGATCCTTTTCTCAGCAGTTTTTTCTTCTGTATCTTCAGCTTCTTGAGTTGTTCTTCAGTTCTCTTACTTCTTCTAAATTATTCGCTTTATCCAGGCATGATACACATCGGTCTATATCTCTTTCTATTTATTCTGTGCTAGTCATTGTAGGATAAAATCCTCTTGAATATGAAGCACCTTTAATCTCCAAATCTTTATCGCTGTCTTCATCTTCGCTTTCATCAGAACTAGAATATCTTGTATTCTTCTTCTTCAAACATCCATCACCCCTTCTTTCCGCTCTGGCCAACCTCTGTCTAATCACAGGGTCATATCCACCCATGATCTCTTCTGAATCACTCTGATCATCATCATCATCATCTTCAAGTTCCATCTTCCTCAACCTCACTCCACCCATAGTTTCCAGACATCTCGTTTTCTTCTTACTTTTGGAGTTTGGATTCATCTTTATCGTCGTTTCTGCTTGTCCTCTCTCTATTATTCGTTCATCTTCATCTCTGATGCAATAATCACCCTCCTGAATGATCACTGGAAGCTGAGGAAAGATGTCCTTAAACTCTACTTCTTTCTCATAAGGTGGGGGTCTTTTTGCTGAATCCGTATGTGAGAAAGGTGTACTGACTTCTGTCATTAGTTTTTCTGTCACCTTCACTTCTTTTACAATTTTCTCTATACCTTTGTTTCTTTTATCGTTTGTATCTTTCATCAGTTTTTGTCCTTCATTTTCAAACAGCTTAAGAACACCCAGCTCTCTTTGTCTCTTTTCTTTACGTTGTTCCCTTTTTTCCCTTCTTTTGATCTGCCTTATAAATTGACAGAAGCACTTTCATTATGTTGATGACGTCAGGGTTAAGAGTCCCTTCCACTGGCCATGGTTGTTCAATGTCAGGCCAACGTTTATTCCATTTTCCAGATAACCTTGCAATACCATTAACTAGAAGATTACTATTTTGTACTACATCAACAGGAGTAATTACTTTCATAGTTTTTATGTCCTTTTTCCCCATTGTAACAACTCTTTTATATTCCTTTTTTTGTGAATTATTTTATTATTTTAGACTATATAGCTTATGGTTCCCTCCCTTTTTTAAAATTGTTTTATCTTATTTTATTTTTTATTTAATTTTTTAAAACAATTAATTACTTAATTAATTAATTAATCAATCAATATATGTATAATGTTTTTATTTTTTATTTTATATTTAATTTTTAATCTATTTATTTTACCAATTTATTAATTAGTGGCAATCTTACCACATCCGATCAGGAAAAGTAAAGGAAAGTAGTCAACTTCAGAGCAATCCAAAAAAGAAAGACCTATAATCCAGCAACACTACAGCACTCACAAACCAATTGCTTAATAAGCACCCAATGACCTTAATTTTACAGAATAATGTCAGTACTCGATTTCCAACACAACTCTAATCAAACCAACTTATGCACAAAAACTCCAATATGCAATTACATAAATTGATAAGTCTGATGCCAAGTCCCTGTCAAATTGTCACAACATGAAATATGCTAGGCACACACAATATCCTGTATGGGAAGGTAAGTTTTGTAAATAGAACAGTACTGGCCTTAAATTGACTGGATCCGTTGCAGCACACCCTGTCGCGTGATGTACTTGTCAGCACCTCCTCTCTCTCTTTGTCTCCTCCTTCTCGTCTCTCAAATGACAGAAGAACAAAGAACAGACAAGAATTTAGTATTTTATGCACTCACTGAGTTATTTCAATCATTCAATATTCCTCTGTTCTCATTCGCGCTAAGAAATAAGCAAACAACTTAACTCAGGAATATTTATAGATAGCTCAATAACATTTTATTTTATTTATTTTTAATCCGTCAACATATCTCTAGTTTATCAATTCAATAGGTCTCAATCAAATAGTTTCATCGTTAAACAACAGCCGATTTAACAAACAGACTACTCTATTAGTGTCTAAATCTCCCCCTCCCTCTCTGTCTGCTCTGAGTCTGCGTCTCCCAGCAGCTCAGTGCAGGCAGGGGAGTGGCATATTTGCTCTACGTAACTCTAAACTCATAAAATCCCACGCATGCGTAGTTCATTCACCAGTGCGATTTCAGAGTGAAAGGAGCTCCCAAGCAACTCTCTCCCAGCTAAATAACAGAAAGTAGACAGACCAACTTTACCTCCGTTCTTCCCCCAACAGACAAACAGTAACACTTAACAGAGCTCACAAACCAACACAAAACATAGAACACAAATCCTACTTTGAAGTTTCTTAACTTCACTTATCCTAATCTGCAGATTCATAGTTATTTTCTTATCCATTACAAAACATCTCTATACACTCTTAAAAACTCCTCCCTGTAGGCTCATGATATTCTAATAGTTAGTAAACATTCTCTTTTTATAGAGACTCATAAGATTTTTAACCTAAACGTCCTTCCAGGGAGCTCATATATAGTTAACAATTATTAACGTTCTCACCAACAGAGACTCATAAGATTTTTAACCTTAACTTACATATTTCCTTATAAAAACAAAAACCCCTGTCCTCAACCAAAACATATATATGTATATATCTCTAACATAAATCTTATCCTAACATGAGTCGACACACAGTTTAAACACAACAGAGATGTCTTTATTTAATTTAAATTTTCTCTCTCCCACACACACACACATACACAGTTTAAGAGGCTTTTTTTCCGTTCCTACGGACCCCTAAGGCAGTATTCTACCTCCATTGCGCCGTTTTTTTCCCATTGTTCCTAAATTTCTGCTACCACGAGTTCGCGGATATTCAATGAGCGGTTACATCAAACATATACTTCGTCAACTATAAGTTGAGCGGTAATTTGCAATAGAATGTATATACCACAAACTCCAGTCCCCGGGACTGACCTAAATTCACCTAATGTGCTTTTAGGATTTTCGGCCCATCCTAATGATTGCCTCGTTGGAGGGCTTATCATAGATTTGCGATGTCCTAATTTGTATACATTTTCCTTGGCCTTATTCCTTCATTCTATTCTTCAATAGTTATAGACACTCCCCCCTGTTTGCGTTGCTTTCAACGCAAACAAATTTAGAAATTTAGAACGGACTCTTATCCCACAGCAAATAACAGCAAAATGCACACATAAGTCTTTATAACGGTACATCTCCCCAGCGCACACACCCACATAAGCAAACGAACCGAACAGCGCACAAAATTGTGAGCAATCTCACCTTATGAGCCGGCGTCTTGAGCGGGAGTCACTTCGTAGCTCATGAATGGAACACTGGAGAGACGCAGCACGTCCCAACTACCTCGTCGCCATTCTGTGGTATCTAAATAATGATGCTAATTATGCTGTGAGAACAAGGAGTCCGCTTACACTGTACTTTGATTATAAAGGTTTATTATATCACAAGATTTCAGCGTAAATTTACAGACATCTGCAGACATCTGGAGAACAACGGACCCAATCTAATATGTTGTTACTCCCCGTCCTTTGTTTTAACCGTGGTATTTATTTCCTATGCCCTATGTAACATAATATGGGTGTTTTCCCATAAACCAATCACAGGAGGCCACCTAACAGACTTCCTCTAACACACCATTTGCAAACATCAACAAAGTCATAAACTGTTTAGACACTACACAGCTCAGTTGAGTTAGCCTACAAAGTGGCCTACTGTAGCCAGCTAGCTAGCTAGCTAATAATACATATATATTTGTTTTCATTAAAACAATGTATTTACTTACTTGAATAGGTTCTCCCACTGCCTCAGTTTTTTGGATCCTTACAAAAATAAAATAATGGATGAATGGAGACAAGGGATGAAAGTGTGTTTGTCACCAGAGCGGTTTAGAACGTGTACCAGCGTAATCCACTTTCAATTTCAATAAATCTCAGACTGTCGGCCACACTTGATAACTTGAAAACGAGCACTTGAAACTAGCATAGGCAACAACTACCCGGATGGCAAACAGTGACACACAAAACACGACCTTTTGCAATACAAAATTCTCCAGACCTCCAAGGGAGGCGTGACAACGACATGATATTGGAGGTATGGCAACACGAGACTAGGGTTAAATCAACTTGGGTTGTAGGAGGGATGTCTGGGTTTGGCTCCAAATGAAGGTTAACTCTTTGTGGTGTGAGTAAAAAGGCAATACATTAACTATTTGGGTGACAGAGTAATTTTATGTTGACCTACAACTCTAGTCAGGATTGGGAAGGAATGTAAAGTAAAGTAAAATAAAAGAAAGCAGGATAAATGCAGAGGAAGGAGGGAGGGTGTTTCTTACTTAAGAGACACAGTAACCAATTAGGAGCCAGACAGTGATGGACTTGTTTTTAATTGGTCAGACAGATTGATGTGCTCATCCTCATTAGCATAATCATATTCATCATCATGATCATAATACTCAAACTGAGCGAGATGGAGTGTGTGTGTGTGTGTGTGTTTATGTGTGTGTGTGTGTGTATGTGTGTGTGTGCGTGCGTGCAGCCTGGTATCAATTGAGTGTGTGTCTGTGTGTGCATGTGCGTGCATGCGTGTGTGCATACATGGGTGTGTGTGCATGAGTACGTGTGTGTGTGCGTGCGTGTGTGTGTGTGTGTGATTGTGTGTCTAAGTAACTGAGAGCGAGAACTTATCATGTCACAACATTAGACTGAGTATATGAAATTATCAAGTCAATTTTGGCAACACCAACACATTCTTTGGTAAAATGTTTTCTTGGTATGATAAATGATGCTAAAATAATCTACTTCTGTCCTGAGAGTGCACAAGAGGTTTGTGTGCACAAGAGGTTTCAAGGACAAATCTAAATGATATTCAGTGAGAGTGTGTCTGAATGAGAAATAAGATAAAGGGAGAGACAGAGAGAGAGAGAGAGAGAGAGAGAGAGAGAGAGAGAGAGAGAGAGAGAGAGATGGAGAGAGAGACAGAGATGCTGAGAAGATAGCAGCATTGTTGAATATCTTTTTGTTGTTTGGAGTTTTTTCTCCTTCCTTCCCCTGAAGTACAAAAGAATATGAAAGTTGACATTCACTGAGCTGAGAGCCTCTGTATCGAGGAGCCAGGCAGCTGATAAACCTACTGCTGCTGCTACACCTCTAGGTGTGTGTCTGTTTGTGTGTTTATCTCGCTCTCTCTCATACACACACATGCAAAGACGAATGCACACACACACACACACACACACACACACACACACACACACACACACACACACACATGCACACAGGCACAGATGCACGCATGCACACATTCACACACACACGCACAGACGCACACACGCACACACACACACGCACAGATGCACACACACAAACACAAACTCACACAAACACACAAACATACTACCTACCTCGGTAGCACTGCATCTTGGTGTGTGAAGCCTTCCTGCATTATCGACACAGACAGACAGACAGTCCAGGCATCTCAATTAAGAACACAGACACTGGGAACCCAACCACCTCCCCTCTCTTCCTCTCCTCTACTCCTCTCACCTCCCACACGTTACCTTTTCTTTGACCCTCCTGTCCTCCACCCTCCCCCTCGTTTAGCTCCCTCTCTACCTCTTTCTATATGGTTAAGGAAAAAGATTTAGGAGAAGGACTTAGCTCTTTATTTGCTTTCTAGTGGACATACATATTATCATACTTAAAGAAGGACTCCTAAAGTGTATGGTTTCCTTTCTCTTTTACTGTATTGGTACATATAGTGAGATAATATTGTTGTCTCTATAGTGTGCTAGAGGACAGATCCTATTGAGATGCCAGGTGTGTGTCAGAGAGAGAGAGAGAGGCAGAGACAGAGACAGAGAGAGAGAGAGAGACAGAGACAGAGACAGAGACAGAGACAGAGACAGAGACAGAGACACAGAGAGAGAGAGAGAGAGAGAGAGAGAGAGAGAGAGAGAGAGAGAGACAGAGACAGAGACAGAGACAGAGACAGAGACAGAGACAGAGACATACTACCTGATCAATCAGGAATCCCTTCATTCATTATTTAAACTGTACTGATCCAATAGCCATCAGCCTTGAGGCCGCCGCGTGCTGTCATCAATGCTGCTATTGATTCACCCACTATCATCAATGCTGTTATTGATTATCAGGCCTCATCAGCATTTGTTTGGCTTGTCAAATCAATGTCTTTTTAACGTCAGATCATCTGTAGGGACGACACATTAATATTTCATATCCAATCTGATTCTGTCATGATTCAAACTGAATCAGAAAGGTCTATTATTATTCTGCCTCTAGAGGTAGCGAGACTGAGAATTGTCACTCAATTTGGTGGGCATCTTAGGTTTGTTCTTATTTTTGTGTGTGTGTGTTTGGTTTTACTATGCTTGTGGGGACCAGAAGTCCTCACAAGAATAGTAAAACAAAGAAAATGTGGACAAGTGGGGACATTTAGCTGGTCCCCACAAGGAAACAGGCTAATTTAGGCTTAGGAAAATAGGATTTTGAATGTGTGTGTGTGTATGTATTGCTGTTACTGAGGTAATGGTGACCACAGGAGTGGGGTTGGTGATTGTGTTTGTGTTTCAATGGGTGGCCTCTGGTCTGTGGTTTAGCTTGCTGTTGTCTTTAGGTCATCGCTCTCTCTCTCTCTTTCTCTCTCTGTCTGTATGTCTCTCTCTCTTTGCCTCTCTCTTTCCATTACTTTCAATCTCTCTCTCTCTCTCTCTCTCTCTCTCTCTCTCTCTCTCTCTCTCTCTCTCTCTCTCTCTCTCTCTCTCTAACCCCCCTTCCCCTCTCTCTCTTGCTCTCTGTGGTCCAGATAGTTCAGTGCAGACAGAGTGGGACTCTGTCTCCTGGTTTTGACGGGAACAGAAGAGTAGAGTTCCCCTGTGTGGTTAAGTGTGTGTGTGTGTGTGTGTGTGTGTGTGTGTGTGTGTGTGTGTGTGTGTGTGTGTGTTTTGTGTGTGTTTGTGTGTTGGTTAATTAAAGGAAGTCACCAGGAAATGGAGGGGACTTCTCCATGACATTGTTTACTTTCCCATTTATGCAAAAGTAGGTTTTTATTCCCACTCAACATAAAATTGTGGCAAATAGACAAAGCGGGAATTATCATATCCTCTCCCTCCACACACAGGAACTGTGAGCGGTAAATATACCAGACTGATATTCATGGATGGGAAGATATATTCACGGATGAAGCATACTTATTTTCAGTACCAGAGGGATGTTTGGGAGGGCGAGAGATAGAGGGATGTTTGGGAGGGTTAAAGACATAGAGGGGTGTTTGGGAGGGCGAGAGAGACATAGGGATGTTTGGGAGGGTTAAAGACATAGAGGGGTGTTTGGGAGGGCGAGAGAGACATAGGGATGTTTGGGAGGGTGAAAGATAGAGGGATGTTTAGGAGGGCCAGAGACGTAGAGGGATGTTTGGGAGGGCCAGAGAGATAGAGGGATGTTTGGAAGGGCGAAAGAGATAGAGGGATGTTTGGGAGAGCGAGAGTGATAGAGGGATGTTTGGGAGGGAGAGAAAGATAGAGGGATGTTTGGGAGGGTAAGAGAGATGAAGAAGATGGACACAAATGGAGGCAGAACTGAGTGAATTCCGCTAGATTGGCCAGATGCAAAGTCAACATTGGATATATTGTAAAAATTATGCTTTTGTTCTTAATTTAAGGTTAGGGTTAGGCATTAGGGTTAGCAGTGTGGTTAAGGTTTAGGGTTAAGGTTAGGGTTAGGGTTAAAATCAGATTCTATGACTTTGTGGCTGTGCCAGCTAGTGACCATTCTGCAGAGCTGCCTCCAGGGCAAGATTCATTACAATAAATGCCAACCTGCGAAACAAAGACAGGGAGAGAGTGAGAGAGAGAGAGAGAGAGAGAGAGAGAGCGAGAGAGAGAGACTTTTTTAAACGTTTTGCCTTTCTTTAATGATACATTCTAATTTCATTTAATAAAAAACTCACCCCCACACCCCTCCAACCCCTCACCCCCCTTTAAAAAGGAATAGCCCCGCTGTGCTGCATACTCACCATGCCCTCTACCCCACGATACAAAACAATACCACACATCAAAATAACCAAAACCTCACCACTTCTACAACCGTATATCCAACCCATCTTCCCCAGGTGTACAGACAGCCCACCATATCTCCTGAAACATCTCCACACTGTTTATCATTTTATAGAACTCAAATTCCACCCTAAGGCGCGCAGAGACCATCCCATTAAATAATAGTAAAGGATCTGTTATCCCTCTACCTTTGACACTGTTCCTCCTTGTTAGCCAAATAGGCAACTTTGCCTGAGCAAACAGAAAAGTCAACAACACACATTTGGCCTTTTCCTTATTCGAATACCTGTGCATACCAACAGTAAACTTCACCCCCAACCTCACACACAGACATTCCAACAGAGACAGTAATGGCATTAACCTGGCACACACAGAAAACTGTCATGAATCCCGCTTCCTGAGTCTGTTTCTGCCTGAGTTGCCTGTTTTCTGTCTTGGAGTCTGTTTCCTGAAGGTTCCTGAATGCACCCTGTCTGGTTGCCGGGCGACGAAGCTAGGCGGGAGATCTCTCGATTACCCGCACCTGCATCTCATCAGCTATCTGCACACCTGGTCCTGATCATCACCTCTTCACTTCATAAGCTCTGACCTGACATCTATTCCCTGCCGGATCGTTAGCCATGAACAGTATGTTGTGTCAGCGTATCAGCCTCAAGTTTTCTAGAGTTAGTTTTGAAACATATCATGATTTGGGTGAAGTGTTCAGTAAGCAGAAGGCTCTGTCACTTCCTCCCCACCGACCTTATGATTGTGCGATTAATCTGTTTCCTGGAGCTGCCTTTCCCAAGGGACGTTTATACAGTATCTCTCGACCTGAACGTGAAGCCTTGGAGACCTACATAAAGGAGTCTCTTGCTGCTGGTCTTATTCGTCCCTCGTCAACACCCCTGGGAGCAGGATTCTTTTTTGTGAGTAAGAAGGATGGCTCTCTTCGACCATGTATTGATTATCGGGGTTTGAATGATATTACGGTCAAGAACAAGTATCCCCTGCCCTTGATGAGCTCTGCTTTCGACTCCTTACAGGGTGCTACTGTGTTCACCAAGCTGGACCTACGCAATGCGTATCATCTGGTCCGGATCAGAGAGGGGGACGAGTGGTTGACTGGGTTCAATACACCGATGGGCCATTTCGAGTATCAGGTGATGCCGTTCGGACTGACCAATGCTCAAGCAGTGTTCCAGAGTATGGTGAATGACGTCCTGAGAGATATGATCGGTCTTATCGTGTTCGTTTACCTGGATGACATCCTGATCTTCTCTAAGGAGCTTTCCAGCCACGTCCAGCATGTCAAGCAGGTTCTGCAGCGATTGTTGGAGAATCGCCTGTTCATGAAGGCCGAGAAGTGTGAATTTCACGCCCACACTACATCCTTCCTCGGGTACATCATCTCCAGGGGAGAGATTAGGATGGACCAGGAGAAGGTTAGGGCGGTTCTGGATTGGGCCCAGCCCGGTACGAGATTGCAGCTCCAGAGGTTTCTGGGGTTTGCAAATTTCTATCGCAGATTCATCCGGGATTACAGCCGTGTGGCCGCTCCTTTAACTGCCCTGACTTCCAGTACCAGGACCTTCAGTTGGAATCCTGAGGCGGACCGAGCTTTCCTGGATTTGAAGAGGCGATTCACCAACGCACCGATTCTCTCTCAACCTGACACGGCCCGTCAGTTCGTCGTTGAAGTGGATGCGTCTGATGTGGGGGTTGGCGCCATCCTGTCCCAGCGATGCTCCACTGACGGTAAACTCCATCCCTGCGCCTACTACTCTCGTCGTCTTTCGTCTGCGGAGAGGAACTACGATGTGGGTAACCGGGAGCTTCTCGCGGTGAAACTTGCCTTGGAGGAGTGGCACCACTGGTTGGAGGGGGCGGAGCAACCGTTTGTTGTCTGGACTGACCACAAGAATCTTGCTTTACGTGCAGTCGGCTAGACGTCTCAACTCCCGTCAGGCCAGGTGGGCTTTGTTTTTTGGACGCTTTAATTTTTCCCTGACGTTCCGACCTGGTTCCAAGAACGGCAAGGCAGACGCCTTGTCCCGGATGTTCTCCAAGATGGAGGAAAGTGGGGCCAAGACTGAGACGATTATTCCCCAGAACTTCGTCGTGGGAGCAGTTACATGGAGGATTGAGGAGGAGGTTATGGCGGCCCTTCGGACGCAGCCCGGTCCCGGTAACGGTCCACCCGGTTGGTTGTTTGTGCCAGAGTCTGTCCGTTCTGCTGTCCTATAATGGTCCCACACCAGCAAGATGGCTTGTCACCCTGGCGTGGCTCGGACTATGGCGTTACTGCGCAGATTATTTTGGTGGCCTGCCATGGGAGAAGATACCCGGAGGTTTGTTGCTCCCTGTCCAGTTTGTGCGCAGAATAAGAGTACCAATCGGCCCAGCTCTGGGCTTCTTCATCCCCTACCTATTCCCCGGCGACCATGGTCGCATCTGGCCCTGGACTTTGTCACTGGGTTGCCCTCTTCTGATGGGAACACGGTCATTCTGACTATTGTGGACAGATTCAGCAAGTTCGCCCACTTTGTTCCCATCTCCAAGCTTCCCTCTGCCACTGAGACGTCCGAGATCCTTGTTAGGGAGGTTTTCAGGGTCCACGGCTTGCCCAGTGACATAGTTTCCGACCGTGGTCCTCAGTTTACCTCTGCTGTCTGGAAATGCTTCTGTTTGGCCATTGGAGCTACAGTCAGTCTCACATATGGATTTCACCCCCAATCTAATGGTCAGGCGGAGAGAGCCAACCAGAAGATGGAGTCCACGCTGCGCTGCCTTGTCTCCTCCAATCCCACCTCTTGGGTCTCTCAGTTGCCCTGGGTCGAGTATGCCCACAATACTCTCCCTACATCTGCCACTGGGATGTCTCCCTTCCAGTACCTGTACGGCTACCAACCTCCCTTGTTTCCTTCTCAGGAGAAGGATCTGTCGGTTCCCTCTGTCCAGCCCCACATTCATCGTTGCCACCGGACTTGGCATCGGGCCAGGAAGGCCCTCCTTAGAGTTTCTGACCGGTATCAGCTCCAGGCGAATCGTCGCCGTATTCCAGCCCCCGCTTATGCCATCGGAGATAAGGTCTGGTTGGCTACACAGGATCTTCCTCTGCGGACTGAGTCGAAGAAACTGTCACCGAAGTTCATTGGTCCGTTTGTGGTGGAGAGAGTCATTAATCCTGTTGTGGTTCGACTCAAATTGCCTAGGACGCTCAGAGTCCATCCCACCTTTCATGTCTCCTGCCTCAAGCCTGTTCTCCTCAGCCCTCTGCTGCCCCCTTCGCCTCCTCCTCCTCCTCGGATGATCGGAGATGGTCCTGTCTACACGGTGCGCCGCATCATGAATTCCAGACAGCGGGGTCGGGGTTTGCAGTATCTCGTGGACTGGGAGTGGTATGGTCCTGAGGAGAGGAGTTGGATTCCTCGGCATCAGATCCTTGATGCTGACCTCCTTCGTGACTTCTACCGCCTCCATCCTGGTGCTCCGGGTAGTCCGCCCGGAGGCGTTCATCGGAGGGGGGGTACTGTCATGAATCCCGCTTCCTGAGTCTGTTTCTGCCTGAGTTGCCTGTTTTCTGTCTTGGAGTCTGTTTCCTGAAGGTTCCTGAACGCACCCTGTCTGATTGCCGGGCGACGAAGCTAGGCGGGAGATCTCTCGATTACCCGCACCTGCATCTCATCAGCTATCTGCACACCTGGTCCTGATCATCACCTCTTCACTTCATAAGCTCTGACCTGACATCCATTCCCTGCCGGATCATTAGCCATGAACAGTATGTTGTGTCAGCGTATCAGCCTCAAGTTTTCTAGAGTTAGTTTTGTACTTTTTGCTTGCCGTGTACTTACCTCCGTTTACTCTGTCTACAGTTATTCTCCCGGAACATTCACTCCACCCTTGCCTGGTCATCGGTGGGTTCTGTAACATCATTGGATCTGCCTATTCACTTCCACCAACTCACCTCCGCTGCCCGCTCCATCTCCTGAATTATCCTGCTTCCACATTTGAGTCGTTAAATAAATACTCCCCTTCTGTCTACTCACCTTGTCCTGGTCTGCTTTTGGGTTCTGCTTTAGAGAATCGTGACAAAAACACACAATGCACATTTTCACTCATGACACAGAAAGGACACCCATGTCCGACTCCCTGGTCGACCCGTGCCAACCAGCTGTTAGTGGCTAGGGCTTCACGTAGAACCCTCCACAGGAGGTCCCCTGACCTCTTTGGTACTGGGAGTTTATAGAGCCCCCTCCATCTAAAACCCACCATACTCTCCGTCCCACATACCCCCTGCCACTGACGTACCTTCACTCCTGTTAGGCTCCTAATGTTCCTCATCTTAATGCATAGATTGTAGAGGGCTTAACCTCCCACACCCTCAAACTCCCCCAGGCCTGGAGTGTTAAAATCTAACAAGTCCTCCAGACCCCCTTGCCAGTCCCCAGTCTCTGCCGTCACCTGCAGTGGTGGAAACATTGGCGGCCCCTCCCCCTTTGGCTGCTCAAACGCCCCCCTTTCCTGCTCAGAAGTGCCTCCTGGACCTCCCCCAGAAATCTCTCCAGCAGCCTAAGAGATGTTAGTCCTGTTTGTTGTGCCAGGACTTCAGAGGTTTTCCACCCCTCCTCCCCCAGCAGCCGCAGGTCACCCAGCCTTAGTAAACCCGCTGCCATCAGCCGCCTCTGCAGGGTGGCCGACTGAACCGATCTCAAAAGGATGGCTGGGTTGTGGAAGATAGGATCCTCCCACAGCCCAGGCTCCACACTCCCTTCTCGTGTGGGCCTTAGCAGCTGCCAGGCCCTCAGCACCGCAGAGTAAAAGTCAGAGAGACCTGCTGTACTCAGCCTCTCCATCCTCATGAGGAACAGCTGCCGGTCCAACCCTAATCCGCCAGCTATCCTCAGCAGGGCGCATGCTGGTTCCCTCCAGCTGACATCAGTATTGTACAGCAGTCTCTGTGCTGCCTTTAGTCGGAAATCAGCCACCCTGCTCTCCAGTTCCACCAGGTCCTGTCGTTCTTCGTGGATGGACATGTCAATGTGAGTTGAGGACAGACAGTTTATGCCACAGGTAGGACGCCGCCAGGTTGTTGATTATCAGCACCCTCCCTCTATATGACACTTGGGACAGGAGTCACCTCCACCTGGCCAGTCTTGACACCACTGCCTGTGAAAGCCCCTCCCAGTTCTTCCTGACCCACCTCTCCGAGCCCAGGTACACCCCCAAAATGTTAAGTCCTTCACAACCCCACTGCAAACCCCCTGGAAGCAGATAACAGAGCTTAGTTCTTGCCCCAGTTCACCTTAGCTGATGAAGCTCCCTTATACACCTTCAGACTAGTCTCTAGTGCCTGCATGTCCTGCCCATCCCTGACCATCACAGAGACCTCATCTGCATACGCCGACACTGCTATGCCTGTCAATACAACCATGCCTGTCCAGCACACTCCCCGCAGTCTCCTGTGTAGCATGCCCAAAAAAGGCTCAATGGCTAGTGCACATAACTGCCACGATAGATGCCATCCTTGTCTAATGCCCCGCCTAACCCAGACTGGCCTACTGAGCCCGCCTCCCTCCTTGACCATACATGACGCCCCAGCATACAACATCTTCACACAGGCCAACCTTTCCCTAAACCCAAACACAGACATCACATTAAACAGATACTCAGGGTCCACTCTATCAAAAGCCTTCTCTTGGTCTAAAGAGACCAGTCCAAAGTTCACATTAGACACTCTCGACAAGTCCAACATGTCGCTGATTAAGAACAGGTTGTCCGTGATTGCGCGTCCCGGTACACAATATGTCTGGTCCTTGTGTCATGACTGTCCTGTGTGAGGATCTAAGGCCTCAGATCATCTTGGCAATGGCTGATAATAACCAAACCCACAGAAGAAGGGAGGGGGGGACTGGGCTGATTTTGACACCTCACACCCGGTCGTAAATTAGGCAGGAAGGGCATCTCTTTCTACACCTCCAGTATTGGTGTTTGGAATGTCCCTATGTCTCCAGAATACGTTTGCCGCCAAAACTTTAACGTCCACAAAGTAAACACTGGAACAATATTTCTAAGATAAGAATGTGGGGAATGGTTAGTGGGACCTAAAGAATAATCATGTCATATTGTTTATTATTTTGTGATATCATTAAGAATGGTATCAAGAATATACTGTAACTTGAAAGTATACACACTTTATCTGTCAAGTTTACATCCAATATGTTGTATATGATATATGAAAAATGATGAGAGTATTTCTGTTAAGATAGGAATGTGATTTTAGTGAGATAATTGTTTGCACCAGTAAGTAGTCACGCCCGAGTGATCTTAGAGATCATGTCAGCATGATGGAACACCCCTTTTAACCTCTACTGGATGGGTATCCCAAAATCGGGACAGTTGTTGCTCAATACGAATAATGTGACTACAAAGACGTTGTAAAGAAAAGCATATTTTCACGGACAAATACATGTCTTATATGGGCAGAAAGCTTAAATTATTGTTAATCTAACTGCAGTGTCCAATTTACAGTATGTATTACAGCAAAAAAAAATACCATGCTATTGTTTGAGTATAGTGCACAACAACAAAACACTTTTATCACGGCGACAGGTTTGATACATTCACATCTGAAGGTAAATAATGTACTTACATTCAGTAATCTTGCTCTGATTTGTCATCCTGAGGGTCCCAGAGATAAAATATAGCGTACTTTTGTTTGATAAAATCTATTTTTATATCCTAACACGATCCATGTTGTATGCACGATCGATGTTGTATTCCCACTCGTTCAACTTGCAAAGAAAGAAATCTGTGAAAATCTTAAACTAAACCTTGTTTCAGCCAGTCAAGTTAGGTTCCTACTTATTCCTCAGACACTCCAGAAGGTAACCAGTCTTTTCTTCATCATTCTACATTAGGTATATCCAATAAAGAAACAATTTTAGCCACGAAGACATGACATCATTACGCGCCGATGAGACGGGCGGTGTTCACTTGATTGACTGTATCTTGGTCCAATGACTACATATCATTTTGAAACATAGCTAGCTAGATAGCCAATGAGCCAGGCTTTACAGGAGTATGAGATGGTCCTTTGTCTGAGGAAAAGCCTGTGTATTCAGCACGCGCGCAACGCGATCTGGTGTCCATTGGAAATCTAAACAAGGAAGTGGAACATGACGTTACGCACAGCTCGATTTAGTAAACGTTTTCTGCAAATTTTGAAAGTACAATGTGGCTACTAATACTGGAAAAGCTAAATCAAAGTCCAGGTTTGGACGAGATTATAGCAGAAATCGACTGGGAAAATGTCACAGAACCAGTAGATGAAGACTTAGTGAATATAGTTTAGACTCAACAGCTGAAGATGTTTTTGGAAGGAGAGGACGCTACTTTAGACTGGTAAGTGAAATGCGTTCTTTCTACTCATGCTTATGCAGTTGTTTGAATGGTTGCATATTATTCATTTGAGATATTTTTGAGATTTCTTCTTTGATTGCTATATACAGTGGGGAGAACAAGTATTTGATACACTGCCGATTTTGCATTTTTCCTACTTACAAAGCATGTAGAGGTCTGTAATTTTTATCATAGGTACAATTTAACTGTGAGAGACGGAATCTAAAACAAAAATCCAGAAAATCACATTGTATGATTTTTTTATAATTCATTTGCATTTTATTGCATGACATAAGTATTTGATACATCAGAAAAGCAGAACTTAATATTTGGTACAGAAACCTTTGTTTGCAATTACAGAGATCGTACGTTTCCTGTAGGTCTTGACCAGGTTTGCACACACTGCAGCAAGGATTTTGGCCCACTCCTCCATACAGACCTCCAGATCCTTCAGGTTTCGGGGCTGTCGCTGGGCAATACGGACTTTCAGCTCCCTCCAAAGATTTTCTATTGGGTTCAGGTCTGGAGACTGGCTAGGCCACTCCAGGACCTTGAGATGTTTCTTACGGAGCCACACCTTAGTTGCCCTGGCTGTGTGTTTCGGGTCGTTGTCATGCTGGAAGACCCAGCCACGACCCATCTTCAATGCTCTTACTGAGGGAAGGAGGTTGTTGGCCAAGATCTCGCAATACATGGCCCCATCCATCCTCCCCTCAATACGGTGCAGTCGTCCTGTCCACTTTGCAGAAAAGCATCCCCAAAGAATGATGTTTCCACCTCCATGCTTCACGGTTGGGATGGTGTTCTTGGGGTTGTACTCATCCTTCTTCTTCTTCCAAACACGGAGAGTGGAGTTTAGACCAAAAAGCTCTATTTTTGTCTCATCAGACCACATGACCTTCTCCTATTCCTCCTCTGGATCATCCAGATGGTCATTGGCAAACTTCAGACGGGCCAGGACATCCGCTGGCTTGAGCAGGAGGACCTTGCGTGCGCTGCAGGATTTTAATCCATGACGGCGTAGTATGTTACTAATGGTTTTCTTTGAGACTGTGGTTTCAGCTCTCTTCAGGTAATTGACCAGGTCCTGCCATGTAGTTCTGGGCTTATCCCACACCTTCCTCATGATCATTGATGTCCCACGAGGTGAGATCTTGCATGGAGCCCCAGACCGAGGGTTATTGACCGTCATCTTGAACTTCTTCAATTTTCTAATAATTGTGCCAACAGTTGTTGCCTTCTCACCAAGCTGCTTGCCTATTGTCCTGTAGCCCATCCCAGCCTTGTGCAGGTCTACAATTTTATCCCTGATGTCCTTACACAGCTCTCTGGTCTTGGCCATTGTGGAGAGGTTGGAGTCTGTTTGATTGAGTGTGTGGACAGGTGTCTTTTATACAGGTAACGAGTTCAAACAGGTGCAGTTAATACAGGTAATGAGTGGAGAACAGGAGGGCTTCTTAAAGAAAAACTAACAGGTCTGTGAGAGCCGGAATTCTTACTGGTTGTTAGGTGATCAAATACTTATGTCATGCAATAAAATGCAAATTAATTCCTTAAAAATCATACAATGTGATTTTCTGGATTTTTGTTTTAGATTCCGTCTCTCACAGTTGAAGTGTACCTATGATAAAATGTACAGACCTCTACATGCTTTGCAGGAAAACCTGCAAAATCGGCAGTGTATCAAATACTTGTTCTCCCCACTGTATACTGTATACAGTGAAGGAAAAAAGTATTTGATTCCCTGCTGATTTTGTACGTTTGCCCACTGACAAAGACATGATCAGTCTATAATTTTAATGGTAGGTTTATTTTAACAGTGAGAGACAGAATAACAACAAAAAAATCCAGAAAAACGCATGTCAAATATGTTATAAATTGATTTGCATTTTAATGAGGGAAATACGTATTTGACCCCTCTGCAAAACATGACTTAGTACTTGGTGGCAAAACCCTTGTTGGCAATCACAGAGGTCAGACATTTCTTGTAGTTGGCCACCAGGTTTGCACACATCTCAGGAGGGATTTTGTCCCACTCCTCTTTGCAGATCTTCTCCAAGTCATTAAGGTTTCGATTTACAGGTTTCGGTAATCAATTTACAACATTTTTGACATGCGTTTTTTCTGGATTTTGTTGTTGTTATTCTGTCTCTCACTGTTCAAATAAACCTACCATTAAAATTATAGACTGATCATTTCTTTGTCAGTGGGCAAACGTACAAAATCAGCAGGGGATAAAATACTTTTTTCCCACACTGTATACAGTACCAGTCAAAAGTCTGGACACACCTACTCATTCAAGGGTTTTTCTTTATTTTTACTATCTTTTACATTGTAGAATAATAGTGAAGGCATCAAAACTATGAAATAACACATATGGAATTATGTAGTCACCAAAAAAGTGTTAAACAAATCAAAATATTTTATATTTGAGATTCTTCAAAGCAGCCATCCTTTGCCTTGATGACAGCTTTGCACACTCTTGGCATTCCTATCTGAATGTATGGCTTTTCTTTTTCATGTCAAAGATGATGCAATAAAAATTAAAATAGAAAATATATGTTTTTAGTTTTTAGTTTTATCTTTTACCAGATCTATTGACATGAGGCGGTCGCTACACGTCTGAAAATGGTTGGAACATTGCATCTCAACACGAGGTGAAGAAGATCATCTCTCAGACTAGACCCGTACATTGCCAGGCTGCAGCTGTGTGTGTAAAATGGTTCAGACTCTGACTAACCACATGAGGTGGAGTAGAAAGCTCCCCTCTCAGACAATCACTGGGACAGCTAAGTAGCTGTTTCCTGAGAGACTCCACTACAGACCAGGACAACTAAGAAGAAGAAGGACATTGTGACCTCTTGTGGACAATCAGAGACTTACAACTGAGCTGAGTGAAGACCCAGCCAAACCCCCATTCAAGAAGGCTTTGGTAAACAGAGATAGACGACGAACAAAGACATCCACATGTAAATACATTCATGATTTCTTACTCCAAACGGGCGGTGGTTCGTGAGCAAAGTGTAATGATTACCTTGTCTCTTTCTCTTTGTCTCTCTCTCTCTCTCTCTCTCTCTCTCTCTCTCTCTCTCTCTCTCTCTCTCTCTCTCTCTCTCTCTCTCTCTCTCTCTCTCTCTCGCTCTCTCTCTACCCATCCCACTCCCCCTCTCTCTCTCTCTCTCTCTCTCTCTCTCTCTCTCTCTCTCTCTCTCTCTCTCTCTCTCTCTCTCTACCCCTCCCTCTTTTGGTAACCAAGCAGTCATGTTGTTGTTGGTCCGCTAGGGAATTTTGCTCATCTATTAAGTGTGTATGTTATTCTGTGTTATTATTTTGTTAGCTAGTAATGCTAGTAGTGCTGAATCATAAATAAAGCTGGGGTTCGTGCAGATCCAAGAAGTCTACGACCGTTCAGAATGAGACTGATAAGAGGTCATGATTAATACGTTGACTGTTTTATACATTGTGACGTCCACGAGAGGCTACACAGCTTTCAGCGGGATTGCTCAAGTAGTGCAAGGAGACAAGGTTCAAACAAAACAAGGATTTTATTATAGGTCTTGGCGAAATTAACAACGAAAATATAACAAAATTCTGTTCTCTTGTGGCTCTTTAAGGGTTACCAAGTTCAGGGATGTCTCTTCCACATCCAAAATCATAATTCTCACTCCCAGACAAATACTTTTCCCCAGCCTTACTGTAGTCCACGTTGCAGCGCTAGTGGCCAACCCAGCAAAAAGTCCTTCCAAATTTGTCTCTCACAATTTTCAGGTGCATATCCAAAGGTGAGTATTTCCCAAAGGTAAGTATCTCCAAATCCTTATATTCCCCCTGATGGACGTGCAGCACTCTTGTCCTCCAGAGAGCCCAGGTTGAGACTGTGTCTCTTCACCCCCCACACACTCCCTCAGTGTGTCTTTTCCTTCCCAAACCTTCAGCTCATCAGCTCCTCATTTGTTTCAGCTGCGTGGGAAGATTGGCCATAGAGGGGTGGAGTTCCGACCATACCAGCAGATGGAGCCATAGCTGTCTGGGTTTGCAGCCATCTCAGGGGATGTAACGTCCCTCCAGGACAGCCTCTCGTGTCACCCATCCCCCTCTCGGACCGACGTCCTCGTAGGGGTAAAGGCAGCGAAGAAGGCATCACGCCGGGAGAGGGCGTCCGCATTGCCGTGGTGCTTGCCAGCCTGCTCTCTCTTCAACTCCTCCACCTCTAGGACCAGGGACTCAGCCTCCTGTTGTCTCTCCTTGAGTTTCTTACTGAACGCATCAGCCTTGGTTTTAGCAGAGTTTAGCTTCTGTTGAGCAGCTTTCAGTTCCTTCTCTCTCTCTGCCTCCGCATTCTTCATCTTGTTCTCCAACACCTTGTACTTCTCCTCTGCCTTCTTCTGGACCTCCTTACTACTGCGCAGGGTCTCTCTCCACTCCTCGATGGTCCTGCGCAGCCTCTCCAGCTCCTCCTGTTGCTTATGGAAGGAGCTCTGTTGAGTTTAGCCTGGAGGATATCTAACTCTTCTGTCTTCATGTCTAACTGTTGCTTTAACAAACGATACCTCTCAGCGGTCCCCTTCCGACCAGACAGTTCTTTGTCCAGATTCTGTAGCTCCGTCTCTGTGTCGGTCTGGGCACCTGCCATCCCTATCAGAGCCCGGGCGGGAGTGAGTAATTCGGAGGATTGCACCGGAGCCTTCCCAGGATGAGTCTTGCCTCTCCGTTTCCGAGGTACTCGGGTTATCCTCTCCTGAGACTCTCTCCAGAGTGGGTAAAAGGCTGGGCAGTCTCGTCCAATATAGGACAGGGACGGGGAGGGGAATCAACCACCCCGCCCGTCGTGTGTATGGTTCCCCGTGTGCTGGTCATTGTAAGTTCAGTAATGGGGTATTCTCTGGTGTCCCCATGGACACAGGAAACTGGGAGGACTTTCCCCGGGGTCAGACACGTTGGGCCCACCAAATCCTTACGCACCAGGGTGGCCCAGCTACCAGAATCCAGTAAGGCCTCCACATCATGGTGATTCACAGTTACCGGGCAGGTGGGGGGTCGATCTGGGCCGCCATCTACGACTCCCAAGAGCGAGGCAAAACGGTGTGTGGGTGCTGAGCTGGAGGACTCCGCAGTGGGCATAGGTTCATCGGCTGGTTTCCCACACTGCCAGGAGATATGTCCCATCTCCCCACACCGGCTAACACTGCTCGAGTTCCCCCCTCCTGGTGTACTCTTCTTGGACCCGCCTTGGTTTCTGGCTCCCCCTGGAGCCGGGATAAGTCCTGACGTGGCTGGGTTCGAGACCTTGGGGGTCCTTTGGACGGGTTCTTCCCATTTGTGGTGGGCCCCCCCTCCTGGGGTCTTTTTCGGGAAGCATTCAGCATCTCCGCTGTGGCCTGGTACTTTTCCACAGCTTCCAACGGTCAGATCAGCCGTGGTCAAGGCCTGTTGACTGATGACCCGTTTTGCCTCATAAGGCAAGCAGGCGCGTAGGTAACGATCCACCACAACGCGCCTCCACCACCGCCGCTGCTGTATTCCTCTGCGGATCCAGCCATTTCCTTGCGGTCGGTCGAGGTTCATGCATCTGCGCCCGAGGAGGTTGGTCTGGTTGGAAGGTCCAGCTGTGAAAGCGCTGGGCCATACCAAACTTTTGTGAGTCCATATCTGCTGAGGATCTCAGACTTCAGGGCATCATAGTCAGTAACCTGGTAGGGCCCAGGTCCCGGACAGCATTCAGCGATTCCCCGGTTAGAAAGGGGGCTAACACGACCAACCCACTGTTGCTTGGGCCAGGCTTCCCTAGTGGCCGTGGCCTCAAATGCATGCAGGTATGCCTCAATGTTCATGGTAGCTCCCATCTTAGATATAAAGTCACTTGCCTTTATTGGGCGCGGGTATTTTGGACCACCCTCTGTCTCTGCAACTGCAATTCCTCTGCCTTCAGAAGGTTGGCTTTCTTTTGCTCCTCCAAGAGAGCCACGTTTGCTTGCATCTGGGCTTGCTGGCCAGCAACAAGGGCTTTCAATATGTCCTCCATTTCAGTCGGGGGAGCCTACGGCCAACTTGGAAAACTGGGTGATCAAACCTCCGGTATCCTCCTCTGACATGCACTATTAACGCTTGAGCGTGCCCGTATTCTCCACCATCTGTGAGCGTCACGAGAGGCTACACAGCTTTCAGCGGGATTGCTCAAGTAGTGCAAGGAGACCAAGGTTCAAACAAAACAAGGATTTTATTATAGGTCTTGGGAAATTAACGAAAATATAACAAAATTTCTGTTCTCTTGTGGCTCTTTAAGGGTTAACAGTTCAGGGATGTCTCTTCCACATCCAAAATCATAATTCTCACTCGCTCCAGATAACTTTTCCCCAGCCTTACTGTAGTCCACGTTGCAGCTAGTGGCCAACCCAGCAAAAAGTCCTTCCAAATGTCTCTCACGTATTTCCACAGGTGCATATATCCAAAGGTGAGTATTTCCCAAAGGTAAGTATCTCCAAATCCTTATATTCCTCATGGAAGTGGACGTGCAGACACTCTTGTCCTCCAGAGAGCCCAGGTTGGAGACTGTGTCTCTTCACCCCCCACACACTCCCTCAGTGTGTCTCTTCCCTTCCCAAACCTTCAGCTCATCAGCTCCTCATTTGTTTCAGCTGCGTGGGAAGATTGGCGGCATAGAGGGGTGGAGTTCCCGACCATACCAGCAGATGGAGCCATAGCTGTCTGGGTTTGCGGCCAGCCATCTCACGGGGGATGTAACGTCCCTCCAGGACACAGCCTCTCGTGACATCACAACATATTGATAGGTAAAGACCTTTAGAGTTTTGGGAGATGGTTAATCTATTAACAACTTCTTCTGTGGTGACCCAAATCCTAATGAGTCAATAGTTACATTATTAATTTAATCGAGTAACAATTAAACATAGTCAGTTGATTCGATAAATAACAGTCATCATATTAATGAAAATCACGTCACAACACTTGTGTACTATAGAGTCCAGATGGGACTTCAGTCCGTTAGCGAGGACCTTGGCAAATATCTTGTAGTCTGCACAGAGCAATGCCACAGGCCTCCAGTTGTTAAGTTCACACAAGTCCCCTTCCTTGAGCAGGAGAGTCAGAGCCGCCCGACGATAGCTCATCGGCAACTCTCCTACCCCGACGCACTCACGCAACACGCAAAGGAAGTCCATTCCAATTATTCCCCAGAATTTTGTATAAAACTCCACTGGGAGTCCGGTGCATGGCCGAGGGACATCTGGGTTACGGCCTCTGCCAGTTCATGGGACAACAGGGAAATGTCCATTTCATCCCTCTGTGCCAGAGAGAGCTTAGGGAGTCCAGCAACCAAGAACCTGAGCACACATAGGATTACACAGTTCTGCCCTAGACAACTCAGTTTAAAACTCCACAGTCCGCACCCGCATCTCCCCCACCACAGAGGTCACCCGCCAATCCGACAGCCATAGACAATGCATACCCTTGGCTTCACCGCTCTGTCTTTCCAAACCAAAGAAGAAGGAGCTGGGAGCATCCATCTCCTTGAGCATGGAGAACCTAGCTCTTACAAGTGCTCCCTTTGGTTTAACCTGGAAAAAACTGCCCAGGTCCCTATAAATAGACAGCCGAGCCATGGTTATGTGGTTATCCGAAAAACCCACCGGGAGAATGGTAGCGCCCAACAGCCTATTGCTCTGATTCATGGACATGTAAAACCGATCGAGTCAGGCTGCACTCACCCTAGCCCCAAAGACCTTCACCCACATATACTGTCTTGTGTTGGGATGTCTAGTTCTCCAAACATCCACCAGGTCAAACTAATTAATGATGTCCCTTAACACCCCCTCTGAGCCTGAATGACGCTCCTCGCCATTTCTGTCTTTCGTAAAATCCATTGTACAGTTCCAGTCCCCGCTGTCCACTAGCATCTCCTCAGGCGCTACCTCTGAGAGTTCCTGTCTAAGACACCCAAATAGAAGCCTCCTCTCCCTCCCTGTGTTAGGCACATACACATTTATAAGGACAAAACCCTTGTTACTAATTTCTGCTTTTACTCTAAGCAGTCTACCCCTACACACCTCCTTTGAGGAGCAAATATTTATGGCCATACCCGGTGCAAAAAGGACTGCCACCTCTGCACTAACATTTGTTCCTTGGCTCAGCACACTTGCCCCTTTCCACCAGAGTCCCCAATCGACTTCATTCACCACATCACTATGCGTCTCCTGCAGAAACAACACCTGTACTTTTTTTTGTTTTACATATTCACCCAACAGACTCCTCTTTCCCGCATATCTGGCACCATTTATATTAAGCGAGTCTACCCGAAGAGTCTCGAAGTGCGAGAAAAGCCAGCAAAGAAAGAGACCAATAGCAAAGCTTAAAAAGCCCCAGTGCCAGAAAAAAATGATTCATTTAAACAGCATCTGAAGGTAGACCCTTACACATGGTTGTGACCCACTTTCTCAAACTAAAACGTTTCCTGGGTGAGAGGACACCACGCCCTTCATTTTTCAGAGCGTGTTGTACTGATCTGACAAACTTTCACGGATCGCAAAAAAAAGCTTCAAGATTAACCTTATTTTTCCCTTTAGTCTCATTCAGGAAACTTGACAGTTCCCTCACTGTTTACTTTTACCCCTCTGCCTGACTGGCTGTTAGCTCTGGACCCATTGAGGAGGAATCTGAAAAGAAAGCCTCCTCATCGTCCTCTTCCTCAGACTCACCTTCCTCCTCCTTGTCTCCATCTCCCATCCTGACCACCTGCCCTTTCTCTCTGGTCGGGGCCTCCCCCCAGCACCATGCAAAGGTTATTTGATGCCCTTGACCACACCAGCCTCTCTCCTCCCACCTCCTTTCTTCTCCCCCTTTTTCCTCTTCCGCATGACTCCCTCCTCCAACACCCTAGTCGCTTACCCTTCCCCACTATACTCTCCTCATCCACTAGCATAGCATGACTAGACCCAGCCTCAGCTACACCACCATCTATAGCATGACTAGATCCAGCCTCAGCTACACCACCATCTATAGCATGACTAGGCCCAGCCTCTGCTGCTTGTGTCTCATGGCCCTCTGCATGTTGATCTCGATTTCCCCCACTGGCGCTTGTACCCTCACTTTGTCTATGGCCTTTATGTGGGCACGCAAAGCTCTTATGCCCCAAATCCCCACACTCAAAACATAGAGCCCCTCCCCATGCCTCACTTTAAAATGCACATTTAACTGTTGCTTATTGCTGTTCAGAAACATGAACACTTGCCTCCGGAATGAAACAACATGCTTAATGGCGTCTGCCTGAAAACCTGCAGACAGTACACGAAAACCGCTAGCAAATTTACCAAAACGACTCAGCTCTTTCCGGATTTTATCATTCGTAATAAACAGAGGCAGATTCGCAACTAGAACCCTTGTCGAAATCGGCACCAACACATCCCTTACAAATATTCCACTAGCAATCAGCCTGCTCACTAAATTTACTCTTTTCATGAACACAACCACAGCTTTGTTCATTCTGGATGCAGAATGTATAAATTCAGCTCCTACCTGTTCGCCGACCGCGAGCAGAACCTCCTCCACCTTAGCTCCCTTCTCAGGAACACACCTGAATCCATGCCGTAATGACAGAGCCTCCTCCACACTAGGCTACGAAGCCATCGCACACACCACACCATTCAAACCCCAGGAAACTAAAAACCTGTCCCCTTCCTTCCTAACTTTGACCGAAAACAGTGAGTACTGCTAAACTAACAGTGCATTAACCCTCCACCATAGAAAATAAAAAGACAAAGGAAAGAAGCAAGAAGTAAGTAAGGACAGAGCCCTCCACACTGCCTCTCAACTACAAAACACTCCCAGCATGCACTGAGAGAGAGAGAGACAGAGAGAGACAGAGAGAGAGAGAGAGAGAAAGTGAGAGAGAATGAGAGAGAAAAAATTAGAGAGTGAGAGAGAGAGAAACTGAGAGGGAAAGAGAGAAAGAAAGTGAGAGAGAGACAGAGAGTAAGTGAGAGAAAGAGCGAGAGAATGAGAAAGAGAGAGAGAGCGAGAGATAGAGAGAGAAAGAGAGAGAGAAAGCAAGCAAGAGAGAGAGACAGAGAGAGAGAGAGAGAGAGAGAGAGAGAGAGAGAGAGAGAGAGAGAGAGAGAGAGAGAGAGAGAGAGAGAGAGAGAGAGAGAGAGAGAGAGAGAGAGAGAGAGAGAGAGAGAGAGAGAGAGAGAGAGAGAGAGAGAGAGAGAGAGAGAGAGAGAGAAAGGTAGATAGATAGATAGATAGATAGATAGATAGATAGATAGATAGATAGATAGATAGATAGATAGATAGATAGATAGATAGATAGATAGATAGATAGATAGATAGATAGATAGATAGATAGATAGATAGATAGATAGATAGATAGATAGGTATAGAGGTGTAAGTAAAATAATAATAGGTACTAGGCCGAGGTATCACATAACTTTATTACCTCTGTATGGAATTTAGCACAGCAACTAGTCGCTGCGCTCTAAATGGTGATTTGAGGTAACACTTTCGCCCCAAAATGGCCTCCTGTCATGAATCTGATTTATATATAGAACAGGAGCAGAGAGGGGGGGAGTAGGATAGAAAGAGAGAGAAGAGCAAGGCGCTATTGGGACATGCTTTGTGGGGCTGGGGTGGGGTAGGGAAAGTACACATGCTCACTCATAAGTAGGTTGTTCAAGCTTTAACATGAGGGGAGGAGTGTGTGTGTCTATGTGCCTACAGGTTTCTGACGGTGATATTATGAGTGAAAATACCTGATGAGGCACATCGGCTGGGCTGAGGGGTCAGACACAACACACACACTGTGACTAACACGTAGACACGTAGACCCTGGACTGCATCAGTCTGTATGTGTGTGTCTGTGTCTATGTCTGTTTTGGTGTCAGAGTGTGTTTCCCTGCATGAGAACTTGAAGTTGTTTTTGCTAAACAGAGCCCAAACAGAGCTGTGGGCCACTGTATGTTTTCTAGCTGGGGGTAGAGTGAGTGTTATATATAGTGTTTAACAGGGGATGTAGAATAACAAAATACGTGCCTACAGCTAACACAGCTAACATAGCTAACACAGCTAACACAGCTAAAACAGCTAGCATAGCTAATACAGCTAACACAGCTAACATTGCTAACACAGCTAACATAGCTAATACAGCTAAACAGCTAACACAGCTAACACAGCTAACATAGCTTATGCAGCTAACATAGCTAACACGGCTAACACAGCTAATACAGCTAATACTCACACGCCTCAGAAAAGATACTGTAGGTTAACAGCATGAGGGTTAGGAGGTATAGGGAGAGCTGGAAGGAATGGAGGAGAGAGGAGAGAGAGGGAGGAGGGAAGGAATGGAGGAGAGAGGCAAGAGAGGGAGGAGGGAAATAATGGAGGAGAGAGGAGAGAGGGGGGAAAGAGGGTGATGGGATGGGGGCAGATATTCGGACACAATAAAGTGAGCGAGAGAAAAGACAGAGATAAAGGGATGATAGTATACAGTATATAAACAGATAAGTGAACGACAGAAGTATAAACATGCAGATAAAGGTGATAGTCTGTTTTAGATCTGGTAGATGAAGCTAAAACAGTACACACTAAGAAAACCTCAAGGGTTCTTTGGGAAGGGTAATGGTTCTATGTGTCACGACTTCCCCCGAAGCTGCCTCCTCTCCTTGTTCGGGCAGGCTTCGGCGGTCGTCGTCACCGGCCTTCTAGCCACTGCCGCTCCTCATCTCATCATTCCATTGTTTTTTCACGCATTACTGCGTAACTCTGTATTTGCGGAATAAAGCCTGTTATTCTGTGAATTACCCTCCTGCACCTGACTCCTTCGACATCACCTTAACACACTATGTGCAACCATAATGACTCAAAGAAACCTTTCAGCCCTTTGCAGTGCACAAAATGGTTATTTGCTCTTTTAGTGATAATTAAAAACTAGGGCGGGGCTCATTCAAATATTTTGGGGCGTGGGTTGCTCACTGATTTTTTTGTGCAACAGTGAGTGAGAGTGTCATTCCAGTTCTTCTAATCTGCTGTGTTAATCCATTACATGTTAAATATGACTATGGCCAGTGACAGTGTCTTGTGAAAGACTCATGTATGGCATTGTGTAAATTGAGAACTGTTGTCTTAATTAGTGGTTCTCAATTCTCTCATGAATCCCCAGCCGTTCCAGAGCTAGCACACCTGATTCAACTTGTCAACTATCACAATAATAATTTTAACAATATAAAATGGCTAACTATTCTCTATAAATGTTCTATAAAGAACTATTAAAAAGGGTTCTATATTACACCAAAAATGGTTGTAACGATAGTGGAGCCCTTTTTCGGTGCTATATAGAACCTTTCTTTAATAGTTCTTTATAGAACCGTAAGAAAGGGTTCTTTATAGCACCATAAAGGTTCCATTTAGAACCTTCTGAGCATGGTTCTTTATAGAACCTTTAAAAAAGGGTTCTATATAGCACCAAAAAGGTTTCTGATATGGTTACGAGCCAAAGAACCCTTATTTGGCACTATACAGAACCATTTGTTTTAAGGGTGTAGCAGCCGTAAGTGTGTGTGTGTTTAGTTTTGCCTTTTTAGATAGATCTGATAAGCAGGACAGCCACAGGCTGACAGTCCTGGGAGCAGGCAGTCTCAGCTCTTCACACACTGAGGCAGAAACAGCCACACACACTGCCGCCCAATACAACTACACACACACACGCGCGCACGCACGCACTCAAATACGTACGCACGTGCGCACACACACAAACACACACACACACACAATATAGCCACTTTTCATATTTCAACTTCAGTTTGGGCCGTGTTTGTGTAATGAGTAATGAACATTAGATAATCTCAGCAAAAATGTATATATTACAAGAAAATGTTGTATTATCAATGTGCCATGCAAATCTTCCAGTGGGAATGAACGCCTGTTATGTTTGTGACAGGTACTGTATGAGTTACAATACACCTCTCCTCTCAGGGATGTCCACTGTCACTCCACACAGGTTTACGATCTCTGCGTGTGTGTGCGTGTGTATGTGTCTCCCTCGGAGTGTGTTCTGGTCATGTCGGTCTTCGTTTTTTAAATTTCTCTCTGTCTCTGATAGTTTTCCCACAGGACCGAAGGAGAAGAGAAATCCCCACCAAACAACACACTTAACTACACATATTCAATGTAACATACACATGTGAAAACACACATCTGTGACACAAACATGCCCCTATACACCAACATGTCCCTATACACCAACATGTCCCTATACACCAACATGTCCCTATACACCAACATGTCCCTATACACCAACATGTCCCTATACACCAACATGTCCCTATACACCAACATGTCCCTATACACCAACATGTCCCTATACACAAACATGTCCTTATACACCAACATCTCCCTATACACAAACATCTCCCTATACCCCAACATGTCCCTATACACCAATGTGCCACTATACACCAACATGTCCTTATACACCAACATGTCCCTATACACAAACGTGCCCCTATATACCAACATGTCCCTATACACCAACATGTCCCTATACACCAACATGTCCTTTACACAAACATGTCCCTATACGTCATGCCCCTATACACCAACATGTCCCTATACACCAACATGTCCCTATACACCAACATGTCCTTATACACCAACATGTCCCTATACACAAACGTGCCCCTATATACCAACATGTCCCTATACACCAACATGTCCCTATACACCAACATGTCCCTTTACACAAACATGTCCCTATACGCCAACATGCCCCTATACACCAACATGTCCCTATACACCAACATGTCCCTATACACCAACATGTCCCTTTACACAAACATGTCCCTATACACAAACGTGCCCCTATATACCAACATGTCCCTATACACCAACATGTCCCTATACACCAACATGTCCCTTTACACAAACATGTCCCTATACGCCAACATGCCCCTATACACCAACATGTCCCTATACACCAACATGTCCCTATACACCAACATGTCCCTTTACACAAACATGTCCCTATACACCAACATGTCCCTATACACCAACATGTCCCTTTACACAAACATGTCCCTATACACCAACATATCCCTATACACAAACATATCCCAATACACCAACATGTCCCTATACACAAACATGCCCCTATACACCAACATGTCCCTATACACCAACGTGCCACTATACACCAACATGTCCCTATACACCAACATGTCCCTATACACCAACATGCCCCTATACACCAACGTGTCCCTATATCCAAAATGTCCTTATACACCAACATGTCCTTTTACACAAACATGTCCCTATACCCCAACATGTCCCTATACACCAACATGTCCCTATACACCAACATGCCCCTATACACCAACATGTCCCTATCCACCAACATGTCCCTATACACTAACGTGTCCCTATATACAAACATGTCCTTATACACCAACGTGCCCCTATACACCACCATGTCCCTATATATCAACATGTCCCTCTACACCAACATGTCCCTATACACCAATATGTCCCTATACACCAACATGTCCCTATACACAAACATGTCCATTTACACCAACATGTCCCTATACACCAACATGTCCCTATATACAAACATTTCCCTTTACACAAACATGCCCCTATACACCAACATGTCCCTATCCACCAACATGTCCCTATACACCAACATGTCCTTATACACCAACTTGTCCCTATACACAAACGTGCCCCAATACACCAACATGTCCCTATACCCCAACATGCCCCTTTACACAAACATGCTCCTATATACAAACATGTCCTTATACACCAATGTGCCCCTATACACCAACATGTCCCTATATACCAACATGTCCCTATACACCAACGTGCCCCTATACACCAACATGTCCATTTACACCAACATGTCCCTATACACCAACATGTCTCTATACACCAACATGTCCCTATATACAAACATTTCCCTTTACACAAACATGCCCCTATACACCAACATGTCCCTATCCACCAACATGTCCCTATACACCAACATGTCCCTATACACCAACATGTCCCTATACACCAACGTGCCCTTATACACCAACATGTCCCTATACACCAACATGTCCCTATACACCAACATGTCCTTATACACCAACTTGTCCCTATACAAAAACGAGCCCCTATAACCAACATGTCCCTATACACCAACATGTCCCTATACACCAACGTGCCACTATACACCAACATGTCCCTATACACCAACATGCCCCTATACACCAACGTGTCCCTATATCCAAAATGTCCTTATACACCAACATTTCCTTATACACAAACATGTCCCTATACCCCAACATGTTCCTATACACCAACATGTCCCTATACACCAACATGCCCCTATACACCAACGTGTCCCTATATACAAACATGTCCTTATACACCAACATGTCCCTATACACAAACATGTCCCTATACCCCAACATGCCCCTTTACACAAACATGCTCCTATACACCAACATGTCCTATCCACCAACATGTCCCTATACACTAACGTGTCCCTATATACAAACATGTCCTTATACACCAATGTGCCCCTATACACCAACATGTCCCTATATACCAACATGTCCCTATACACCAATGTGCCCCTATACACCAACATGTCCCTATATACCAAGATGTCCCTATACACCAACGTGCCCCTATACACCAACATGTCCCTATACACCAACATGTCCTATCCACCAACATGTCCCTATACACTAACGTATCCCTATATACAAACATGTTCTTATACACCAATGTGCCCCTATACACCAACATGTCCCTATATACCAACATGTCCCTATACACCAATGTGCCCCTATACACCAACATGTCCCTATATACCAACATGTCCCTATACACCAACGTGCCCCTATACACCAACATGTCCCTATACACCAACATGTCCCTATAC